>NC_143031.1:10827500-10842500 GCF_057628025.1 Oncorhynchus mykiss
GACGATCAAAGGATAGGTAGATTTGTGTTCAGATCAGAAATACTGTAAGTATTTCTAAGTAGGAAGAAGTCAGAATGGCCATTTAATGGTGTGAGCGGACCAAGTATTTGGGCGTCACTCTAAAGCGGGAAGGTGGAATAAACGAGTCAGGAGTAAGTTTTCTTGATTGAACACAGTTCTCTATTGAGGGCATTGGGTCAGCACAAACACTCCAACATAATCAATGAAAATCTTCCAAGGAAAAACATACATCTTCTTCTCCAGATGAAACAAGAACATAATAGGATTATCTTTAAACTACAACAAAAAGTCACGGGATTGTCACCGTCTTAGTGGTTCTTCCTGGATAGCTCCTCTCTCTCGGTGGCCATCTTCCAGAGATAGTTTCCCCCCTAGACTGCTGGTTCCATTCTCTCTCTTATAGGGGAAGGAGAGTATGTCATTAGCACCGTCAGCTGTGCTTAATTGCCTCTGGTTACCTTGTCTCCCATGTCTTGTTGGGCTACTATCCATGAGCCCAGCCTGCCCTCTGGTGGTCCTTCCACATACCTTCCCCCCAGGACCGAACCGGAGGGTCGGGCGCCAGACGCACCGTCTTGGTCGCGTCGGGACAGCGCGTCTGCATTCCCGTTCCTCGATCCGGCCCTGTGGATGACATGGAAAGAGAACGGTTGTAAAGACAAAAACCATCTGGCTATTCTGTTGTTATTGTTTCTCTTACCAGCCATCCACGTGAGGGGCGCATGGTCAGTAACTAATGCAAACCTCCGACCCAGTAGGTAGTATCGGAGATAATCGAGGGCCCACTTGATAGCTAAGGCCTCTTTCTCTACGGTCGCATACCTCTGTTCCCGATCGCTGAGCTTCCTACTAATGAAGAGAATCGGCTTCTCTTCTTCACCTTTACCCTGAGCTAGTACGGCCCCGAGTCCTGTATCCGAGGCGTCGACCTGCACCATGAACTCTTGTGAGAAGTCCGGAGCCTGTAGAACGGGATCAGAACACAGGCCATCTTTTAGCAATTGAAAGGCCTCTTCCGTCTCGTCTTTCCACTCTACCTGGTTTGGCAGGTTTTTCCTGATGAGGTTTGTGAGGGGGTTGGCAATGGTTGCATATCCCGGGATAAAACGGCGATAATATCCTGTTATCCCTAAGAAGGCCCGAACGTCTCGCTTGGTCCGGGGTCGAGGCCAGTCACGAATAGCCCTTGTCTTCTCTGCCTGTGGGCGTATTTTCCCATTCCCCACGGTGTACCCCAGGTATTCCGCTTCGGACAGGCCCAGGCAGCATTTATTTGGATTGGCTGTCAACCCTGTGGCTTCCAAACTAATCGCAGGAGGTGACTATCCCAGTCCTCGCTGTGGATGACCACATCGTCTATGTACGCCGCTGCATACTCTTGATGGGGCCGTAGAATGGCATCCATGAGGCGTTGGAAAGTTGCAGCGGCACCGTGCAGTCCGAAGGGCATCCTCACATACTGGAAAAGCCCCTCTGGGGTGGCGAAGGCAGTCTTTGGGCGATCCTCCGGAGCCACCGGCACTTGCCAATATCCCTTCGTCAAATCCAGGGTAGTGATGAACTTGGCCTTTCCTAAGCGCTCCAAGAGTTCATCCACGCGGGGCATGGGATACGCATCGAATGTAGAGATGGCATTCACGCCCCTAAAGTCGTTGCAGAGTCTCATACTACCATCGGATTTGGGGACCAGGACTATGGGACTGGACCACTCACTCGTCGAGGGCTCGATCACGCCCATCCTCAACATTTCCCTCACCTCTTTCTTAGCGATGACTCGGCGAGCCTCAGGAATCCTGTAAGGGCGGATATGCACCTTCTTGCCGGGTTCAGTGTGGATATGGTGGAACAGGACATCTGTTTGTCCTGGGAATGGAGAGAATATTCGACCGAAGCTCATAATCAGCTTGTCTAGCTGTCTTGACTGCTCCGGTAGGAGAGTTTGGCCACGGCGCACCTGTGGTAGAGCCTCCTCTTTTCCTTTGCCCTCCAGGGCCATCAAAGCCACCTCCTCCTCTCGTCCATGGTACGTCTTCAGCAGGTTTATGTGATAGAGTTGGACCTTCTTCCTCCTGTCAGGTTGCTTGATGAGGTAATTGACCGGTGAGACCCTTTTCATTACCTCGTAGGGCCCCCTCCACTGCGCCAGCAAGCGATGTTCGGCCGTGGGCACAAGCACCATCACTTTCTCTCCCACGGTGAACTCACGGGGGGTCGCTGACTTATCATAGGCCCGGCCTTGGGTCCTTTGGGCCTTCTCCATATGCTCCTTGACTATGGGCCACACTGCTGACAGGCGGTCTCTCATCAGGGTAACGTGCTCTATTGTGGATCGAAAGGGGCATGGTTGGGTCTCCCAGGTCTCCTTGGCTAAGTCGAGGATTCCTCGACAGGGTCTGCCATAGAGCAATTCAAACGGAGAGAATCCAGTGGATGCCTGGGGTATTTCTCGCAGGGCAAACATTAAGTGTGGGAGAAGCATGTCCCAGTTTTTCCCGTCTCGGGACACCACTCTTCTCAACATGCTTTTAATCGTTTTGTTCAAGCGTTCACACAACCCGTCTGTTTGAGGGTGGAATATGCTTGTACGTATCTGTTGAACCTGATATAACCGACACAAGTCCTTCATCAACCGGGACATGAACGGGGTTCCTTGATCGGTTAAGATAGTCTTGGGGAGGCCCACACGAGAGAACATCAGGAATAACTCCTTGGCAATTCCCTTTGACGACATGTTACGCAGGGGTATGGCCTCCGGGAACTTGGTAGCGTAATCTATAACCACTAGGATGTACTCGTGTCCTCTGGCGGATTTTGGGAGGGGTCCTACGAGGTCCATAGCTATGCGTTCAAAGGGAGTCTCTATGATGGGGACTATGAATCAAAGGGTTACGTAGGTATGGCCGTGGGGCTGTACGTTGACATTGATCACACGTCCTACAATACCTGGCCACATCCCGGGTGACCCGGGGCCAATAGAATCTCTGCATGATTCTGTCAATAGTCTTGTCTCGTGCCAGGTGTCCTCCTAGGACGTGGGAATGGGCTAACTGTAGAACTGTATCCCTGTATGGCCTAGGCACCATTAGTAATTCCTGGTTTTCCCCCCTTCGTCGTACGACCCAGTATAAGAGACCCCGCCTGATTGCATAGTAAGGAAGAGGGGGCTCACCTGATCCGTCGACGTTCCTCCCGTCGATCACCTTCACCTTCCTCATGGCCTCCCTTAGGTCTGGGTCTCTATGCTGCGAGGTGCCGAACTGTCCCTTTAATTCCTGGGGCAGGTCGACCTCGGTAGAGGGATGTGGAGGATGTTCCACATCTCCATCAGGGGTGACCGAGGAGAATCCCTTCCAGGTTCCCTCCTCGGATGGAGCTTCAAATATATCCCTTAGCGCCTGGTTGCTCCTTTCTTCCTGCGTTGTGTATAACCCTTCATATGTGTCTTCATCGGTGGTTCCCTGGAATATCTGTCGTAAACGTTGGGTCGCTATTTCTTCCTCTGCCGCAGAGGACGAGGACGCGGCTACGTCTCCTTGTAGGACTACTACCTCGGGCTTGGATTTTCTCTTCTTTCCTGTCCCTCTTCTTCCCGTACATAACATCATCTGCCGAAGCTCCTTATATAGGGGACAGTCTCTCCCGATCAATAATGGCACCTTCAGCTGGGGCACTTTCCCTGCCCTGACTGTACACCTTCCTTTTGGAGTGAGAATAGGCAGATTCACAGTGGGGTAATAGTGGGTGTCTGGTAGCAGTGCTGCGGAGGTCACCATCCGCTCCTCTACTAACGTAACCATACTTCCCGAGTCGAGAATAGCTACCACATCTTGTCCTTCGACTCGCACCGGAATCTCTGAGGCTGGGGCTATCTCTGCTAACCAACAGTGTTGATCCTGCCCCCTCAAAACGGGATGTGTGGGGATAGGCAGTGATGACTCCGTGACCATGGGCTCATCCTTGTTAGGACATTGTGGGGCATAATGGTTGGGAGACTGACATTTATAACACCGACCCTGCTGTGTGGTGGCTGACTTCTCCCACCTCCGGGGGGGGTTTGGACGTTTCGGCGGCGGGCGCGCCGGGATGAGTCGTGGTACGGGATTGGAAGACTCCTTCCGTTCCTCCTTGTCACTTTTTAACAACTCCCCTGTAGACCGATATGTTTCTACCGCCTGGGCTATGTCGTCGGCTGACAACGGGTTGGCTTGCCCCACAACCCTTTTTAAGTCACTGGGTAATTCTCTCAATATCTTGTCCACTACGAGAGTCTCTATCACATGTCCTACTCCCTTTCCAGGTTCTAGCCACTGTTTTCGTCAGTCGTATTAATGCGAAGATCTGGGCACGGACGGGTTGATCAGCTGTATAGGTCCATTGATGGAATTTTACAGCCCTATCTCTGGCAGTCAGTTGGTACCGGGACAGGATCTCGGTTTTTAGTCGCCCATAGTCCGCAGCTTCGCGGGAATCCAGGTCAAAATAGGCTTCCTGAGCCACCCCGGTCAAAAGAGGGGCTAATGCGCTCGCCCATTCTGTGGGCGGCCACTCTTCCAAGGTGGCCGTCCTTTCGAAGGTCATGAGAAAGGCCTCAATATCATCCTCCTTGGAGAGACGAGGTAAGATGGCGTGAGCAGCCGCTCTTGGCTTAACTCTAGGTTCTTCTCGTCGGCTCAGCTGTTGTTGCAGGAGTTCTATGGTTGTCTGCTGTGCCGTGATCAATTGTTGTAGTAGGGCGTTATCCATTGTTCTTGAATGGTTCCTCCGGGTCTATTGGAAGAATCTTGATTTACTCACTTATCCTTGTGTCACTCGTCCACCTAATGCCCGCATCCTCCACCAATGTGAGCGGACCAAGTATTTGGGCGTCACTCTAAAGCGGGAAGGTGGAATAAACGAGTCAGGAGTAAGTTTTCTTGATTGAACACAGTTCTCTATTGAGGGCATTGGGTCAGCACAAACACTCCAACATAATCAATGAAAATCTTCCAAGGAAAAACATACATCTTCTTCTCCAGATGAAACAGGAACACAATAGGATTATCTTTAAACTACAACAAAAAGTCACGGGATTGTCACCGTCTTAGTGGTTCTTCCTGGATAGCTCCTCTCTCTCGGTGGCCATCTTCCAGAGATAGTTTCCCCCCTAGACTGCTGGTTCCATTCTCTCTCTTATAGGGGAAGGAGAGTATGTCATTAGCACCGTCAGCTGTGCTTAATTGCCTCTGGTTACCTTGTCTCCCATGTCTTGTTGGGCTACTATCCATGAGCCCAGCCTGCCCTCTGGTGGTCCTTCCACAATGGAAACGTAGTTCCACCTGGATTAAATCTGAACAAGGGGGAACACGTCTACTACAAGCCATGGTAGGCCTTCTCTCATTCTTTGTTATTACCGTGCACAAACCACAGATCTTCTATCACTCCTCCAGGTCACAGGTCACAGGTCACTAATACATGTGCAATGTCCAAAACATGGACTTCTAACATGGACGTACACTGCACCTTGTATCTTTGCCTGAGGAGCAGCTTCCCTCCCGATCTCTATTCTCTCCCTGTTGAACCTCACTGTGGGAAGGTGAACTCGTGACCTCTCCTAACCCTCATCTCTGTGGTAATCCTGCTTTATATCATTATGACAGGGAAACCACAGTTTGCTCACCCCAATGCAAACATGTCAATTGGAATCACATGTTCCTATTCACGTTGTCTAGTTCTTCCCCTCATTACCCTTTCCCTCATCACCGTCACTGATCAGACATGGTGTCCCCCTTTGGAGCATCTTGCCCTGGCTAACTGAGCTCTGAGCCTTTCGATGGGACACTCCAACCACAGTAGAATCCTCTCTGTATAACATTGCTTTGTTACATTAGCCTTGAGCTCATTTCCTGTTCATTATAACTCCTTCAGTAAGCGTGTCCTAAGGCCCGGTCCTGCTAGTGTCTCTGTAGCTCCTCTCTGAGGGGCTAACCCTGTTGGCTAAGTGGAACTCAGCTGGGGTGACAGAAATACCTCAGTGGTTTGGGCTGGGGTCTTCAGTCTCCACAGGGGAGCACAGCAGTGGTATGTGATTTCAGACATGTTCTCCCATCGAAGATATACTAAATATACAAAAGTATGTGGACGCCCCTTCGTATTAGTGGATTTGGCTATTTCAGCCACACCCGTTACTGACAGGTGTATAAAATCGAGCACACAGCCATGCAATCTCCATAGACAAACATTGGCAGTAGAATGGCCTTACTGAAGAGCTCAGAGACTTTCAACATGGTACCATCATAGGGTGTCACCTTTCCACCAAGTCAGTTTGTCACATTTCTGCCCTGTTAGAGTTGCCCTGGCCAACTGTAATTGCTATTATTGTGAAGTGGAAACATCTAGGAGCAACAACGGCTCAGCCGCGAAGTGGTAGGCCACACAAGCTCACAGAAGGGGATTGCCGAGTGCCGAAGCTCGTTCTGTGAGTGTTGCAACACTCACTACCGTGTAAGGAGCTTCTTTAGGAGCTTCATGAAATGGGTTTCCATGGTCGAGCAGCCGCAACACAAGCCTAAGATCAACATGCGCAATGCCAAGCATCGGCTGGAATGGTGTAAAGCTTGCCGCCATTGGACTCTGGAGCAGTGGAAACGTGTTCTCTGGAGTGATGAATCACGCTTCACCATCTGGCAGTCTGACTGACAAATCTGGGTTTAGCGGATGCCAGGAGAAAGCTACTTGCCCTAATGCATAGTGCCAACTGTAAAGTCCATACAAAAATGGTTTGTTGAGATCGGTGTGGAAGAAGTTGACTGGCCTGCACAGAGCCCTGACCTCAACCCTATCGAACACCTTTGGAACGCCGACTATGAGGCTAAACTAATCGCCCGAATATCAGTGCCCGACCTCATTAATGCTCTTGTGGCTGAATGGAAGCAAGTCCCCGCAGCAATGTTCCAACATCTAGTGGAAGGTGTTCCCAGAAGAGTGGAGGCTGTTATAGCAGCAAAGGGGGGGACCAACTCCATATTAATGCCCATGATCATGGAATCATATGTTCGACGAGCAGGTGTCCACATACTTGTGTTCATGTACTGCATCTCCAATGCTTAGTGAAAGTGGGTGAGACCCCATACTATGAGAATTTCAATAAGCATTTTTCTACGGCTGGCCATGCTTTCCACCTGGCTACCCCTACCCCGGTCAACAGCACTGCACCCCCCACAGCAACTCGCCCAAGCCTTCCCCATTTCTCCTTCTCCCAAATCCAGTCAGCTGATGTTCTGAAAGAGCTGCAAAATCTGGACCCCTACAGATCACCCGGGCTAGACAATCTGGACCCTTTCTTTCTAAAATTATCTGCCAAAATTGTTGCCACCCCTATTACTAGCCTGTTCAACCTCTCTTTCGTGTCGTCTGAGATTCCCAAAGATTGGAAAGCAGCTGCGGTCATCCCCCTCTTCAAAGGGGGAGGACACTCTTGACCCAAACTGATACAGACCTATATCTATCCTACCCTGCCTTTCTAAGTTCTTCGAAAGCCAAGTCAACAAACAAATTACCGACCATTTTGAATCTCACCATACCCTCTCTGCTATGCAATCTGGTTTCAGAGCTGGTCATGGGTGCACCTCAGCCACGCTCAAGGTCCTAAACGATATCTTAACTGCCATCGATAAGAAACGTTCCTGTGCAGCCATATTCATTGATCTGGCCAAGGCTTTCAACTCTGTCAATCACCACATCCTCATCGGCAGACTCGACAGCCTTGGTTTCTCAAATTGCCTCGCCTGGTTCACCAACTACTTCTCTGATAGAGTTCAGTGTGTCAAACCGGAGGGTCTGCTGTCCGGACCTCAGTCTCTATGGGGGTGCCACAGGGTTCAATTCTTGGACCGACTCTCTTCTCTGTATACATCAATGATGTCGCTCTTCCTGCTGGTGAGTCTCTGATCCACCTCTACGCAGACGAACCATTCTGTATACTTCTGGCCCTTCTTTGGACACTGTGTTAACAACCCTCCAGGCAAGTTCCAATGCCATACAACTCTCCTTCCGTGGCCTCCAATTGCTCTTAAATACAAGTAAAACTAAATGCATGCTCTTCAACCGATCGCTGCCTGCACCTGCCCGTCTGTCCAACATCACTACTTTGGACGGCTCTGACTTAGAATACATGGACAACTACAAATACCTAGGTGTCTGGTTAGACTGTAAACTCTCCTTCCAGACCCACATCAAACATATCCAATCCAAAGTTAAATCTAGAATTGGCTTCCTATTTCGCAACAAAGCACCCTTCACTCATGCTGCCAAACATAACCTTGTAAAACTGACCATCCTACCAATCCTCGACTTCGGCGATGTCATATACAAAATAGCCTCCAATACCCTACTCAACAAATTGGATGCAGTCTATCACAGTGCCATCTGTTTTGTCACCAAAGCCCCATATACTACCCACCATTGCGACCTGTACGCTCTCGTTGGCTGGCCCTCGCATAATTATCGTCGCAAAAACCCACTGGATCAATGTCATCTACAAGACCCTGCTAGGTAAAGTCCCCTCAGCTCGCTGGTCACCATAGCATCACCCACCCACGCGCTCCAGCAGGTATATGTCTCTGGTCACCCCCAAAACCAATTCTTCCTTTGGCCGCCTCTCCTTCCAGTTCTCTGCTGCCAATGACTGGAACTAAGTACAAAAATCTCTGAAACTGAAAACACTTATCTCCCTCACTAGCCCACCTATAACTACCTCTTTCCCTACTGAATTTATTTTATTTTATTTATTTATTTTGCTCCTTTGCACCCCATTATTTTTATTTCTACTTTGCACATTCTTCCACTCCAGTGTTTTACTTGCTATATTGTGTTTACTTCGCCACCATGGCCTTTTTTTTGCCTTTACCTCCCTTATCTCACCTCATTTGCTCACATCGCATATAGACTTGTTTATACTGTATTATTGACTGTATGTTTGTTTTACTGTATGTTTGTTTTACTCCATGTGTAACTCTGTGTCGTTGTATGTGTCGAACTGCTTTGCTTTTTCTTGGCCAGGTCGCAGTTGTAAATGAGAACTTGTTCTCAACTTGCCTACCTGGTTGTAAATAAAGGTGAAATAAAAAATAAAATAAAAAATATTAGTTCCTTTGTCTAAGATCGAGGCATCACAGTAAAGATGTACTAAGGTGATGCTGATGTTAGCCAAGAGTAGAGTATCAATCTTTGTATATTTATGTTAATCAGCTTAAAAACTATTGACTCCATCAGATCTGCTGTGAGAGAGATAGAGAGTAGAGCAGAATTGGTATCTATCCAAACACATGTGTAGTGTATTTATTAGCTGTAGTCTTACTTGGTTATGATTAGTAATGCCTGTTGATGGTGCTCTGAGGCACTGTGTTCCCTGTTAGGGTACCATTCTCATCACCATGGCGGCGAGTGGGAGACAGAGAACGCACACGAGGGCCCTGATTGGCCTAGACAGCTGATGCATATGCCACATAAAATATTAATGGTCTGTGAATTCTTTAGGTTCAAGTTTACTAATGCTGAGAATTACTAACGCTTACTAATGCTGAGAATACAGCAACATCATGTTCTGCAGGGTTGTTTGGGCGTTACCGTGGACACCATCAACAAGATACAGTATTTGAAATAAGTTTCTTAAGCCCTGTTGACATTGGCAGTTTCAAGTGAATCAAATCCTATTTATTTGTAAATCCGATTTGAATTTGTTCTTTTTTCCTCAACGTTTTGGGGGGGCTGCGCTACAGACACTGTATCGGTCTGCTAATACAGGACTATTAAAGCTCCAGTACTTTTGGGATCAAAACAAAACAATCACAACAAAAATATATAGACTGTACATACATGTTTCTTTTTATGGGGTACTTCTCGCAGCTATGCCGTTGTTACTATGACAACTAGCGTAACGTTGTAAGCAAATGACTTCTGTCTGAACGCATACGAATCCGATTTGGTCACATGTGACTTGCTGTTTGGCCAGTTAGTATTCCACAACTGATTTGAGCATCACACTGCAGTGTGAACAAGGCTTTCGTCTCTCACTCCTGTCTTATTGTACTAGGCTGACTCCTCCGCAAACCTATAAATACCTAGGTGTCTGGCTAGACTGTAAATTTTTTTTTTATTTTTTTTTTTTTATTTCACCTTTATTTAACCAGGTAGGCTAGTTGAGAACAAGTTCTCATTTGCAACTGCGACCTGGCCAAGATAAGGCATAGCAGTGTGAACAGACAACACAGAGTTACACATGGAGTAAACAATTAACAAGTCAATAACACAGTAGAAAAAAGGGGAGTCTATATATACATTGTGTGCAAAAGGCATGAGAAGGTAGGCAAATAATTACAATTATGCAGATTAACACTGGAGTGATAAATGATCAGATGGTTATGTACAGGTAGAGATTGGTGTGCAAAAGAGCAGAAAAATAAAAATAAATAAATAAAAACAGTATGGGGATGAGGTAGGTGAAAATGGGTGGGCTATTTACCAATAGACTATGTACAGCTGCAGCGATCGGTTAGCTGCTCGGATAGCAGATGTTTGAAGTTGGTGAGGGAGATAAAAGTCTCCAACTTCAGCGATTTTTGCAATTCGTTCCAGTCACAGGCAGCAGAGAACTGGAACGAAAGGCGGCCAAATGAGGTGTTGGCTTTAGGGATGATCAGTGAGATACACCTGCTGGAGCGCGTGCTACGGATGGGTGTTGCCATCGTAACCAGTGAACTGAGATAAGGCGGAGCTTTACCTAGCATGGACTTGTAGATGACCTGGAGCCAGTGGGTCTGGCGACGAATATGTAGCGAGGGCCAGCCGACTAGAGCATACAAGTCGCAGTGGTGGGTGGTATAAGGTGCTTTAGTGACAAAACGGATGGCACTGTGATAAACTGCATCCAGTTTGCTGAGTAGAGTGTTGGAAGCAATTTTGTAGATGACGTCGCCGAAGTCGAGGATCGGTAAGATAGTCAGTTTTACTAGGGTAAGTTTGGCGGCGTGAGTGAAGGAGGCTTTGTTGCGGAATAGAAAGCCGACTCTTGATTTGATTTTCGGTTGGAGATGTTTGATATGGGTCTGGAAGGAGAGTTTAGAGTCTAGCCAGACACCTAGGTACTTATAGATGTCCACATATTCAAGGTCGGAACCATCCAGGGTGGTGATGCTGGTCAGGCGTGCGGGTGCAGGCAGCGAACGGTTGAAAAGCATGCATTTGGTTTTACTAGCGTTTAAGAGCAGTTGGAGGCCACGGAAGGAGTGCTGTATGGCATTGAAGCTCGTTTGGAGGTTAGATAGCACAGTGTCCAAGGACGGGCCGGAAGTATATAGAATGGTGTCGTCTGCGTAGAGGTGGATCAGGGAATCGCCCGCAGCATGAGAAACATCATTGATATATACAGAGAAAAGAGTCGGCCCGAGAATTGAACCCTGTGGCACCCCCATAGAGACTGCCAGAGGACCGGACAGCATGCCCTCCGATTTGACACACTGAACTCTGTCTGCAAAGTAATTGGTGAACCAGGCAAGGCAGTCATCCGAAAAACCGAGGCTACTGAGTCTGCCGATAAGAATACGGTGATTGACAGAGTCGAAAGCCTTGGCAAGGTCTATGAAGACGGCTGCGCAGTACTGTCTTTTATCGATGGCGGTTATGATATCGTTTAGTACCTTGAGCGTGGCTGAGGTACACCCGTGACCGGCTCGGAAACCAGATTGCACAGCGGAGAAGGTACGGTGGGATTCAAGATGGTCAGTGACCTGTTTGTTGACTTGGCTTTCGAAGACCTTAGATAGGCAGGGCAGGATGGATATAGGTCTGTAACAGTTTGGGTCCAGGGTGTCGCCCCCTTTGAAGAGGGGGATGACTGCGGCAGCTTTCCAATCCTTGGGGATCTCAGACGATATGAAAGAGAGGTTGAACAGGCTGGTAATAGGGGTTGCGACAATGGCGGCGGATAGTTTCAGGAATAGAGGGTCCAGATTGTCCAGCCCAGCTGATTTGTACGGGTCCAGGTTTTGCAGCTCTTTCAGGACATCTGCTATCTGGATTTGGGTAAAGGAGAACCTGGAGAGGCTTGGGCGAGTAGCTGCGGGGGGGGGGGGAGCTGTTGTCCGAGGTTGGAGTAGCCAGGCGGAAGGCATGGCCAGCCGTTGAGAAATGCTTGTTGAAATTTTCGATAATCATGGATTTATCGGTGGTGACCATGTTACCTAGTCTCAGTGCAGTGGGCAGCTGGGAGGAGGTGCTCTTGTTCTCCATGGACTTCACAGTGTCCCAGAACTTTTTGGAGTTGGAGCTACAGGATGCAAACTTCTGCCTGAAGAAGTTGGCTTTAGCTTTCCTGACTGACTGTGTGTATTGGTTCCTGACTTCCCTGAACAGTTGCATATCGCGGGGACTATTCGATGTTAGCGCAGTCCGCCACAGGATGTTTTTGTGCTGGTCGAGGGCAGTCAGGTCTGGAGTGAACCAGGGGCTATATCTGTTCTTAGTTCTGCATTTTTTGAACGGAGCATGCTTATCTAAAATGGTGAGGAAGTTACTTTTAAAGAAAGACCAGGCATCCTCAACTGACGGGATGAGGTCAATGTCCTTCCAGGATACCCGGGCCAGGTCGATTAGAAAGGCCTGCTCACAGAAGTGTTTTAGGGAGCGTTTGACAGTGATGAGGGGTGGTCGTTTGACTGCGGCTCCGTAGCGGATACAGGCAATGAGGCAGTGATCGCTGAGATCCTGGTTGTAGACAGCGGAGGTGTATTTGGAGGGCCAGTTGGTCAGGATGACGTCAATGAGGGTGCCCTTGTTTACAGAGTTAGGGTTGTACCTGGTGGGTTCCTTGATGATTTGAGTGAGATTGAGGGCATCTAGCTTAGATTGTAGGACTGCCGGGGTGTTAAGCATATCCCAGTTTAGGTCACCTAACAGAACAAACTCTGAAGCTAGATGGGGGGCGATCAATTCACAAATGGTGTCCAGGGCACAGCTGGGAGCTGAGGGGGGTCGGTAGCAGGCGGCAACAGTGAGAGACTTATTTCTGGAGAGAGTAATTTTCAAAATTAGTAGTTCGAACTGTTTGGGTATGGACCTGGAGAGTATGACATTACTTTGCAGGCTATCTCTGCAGTAGACTGCAACTCCTCCCCCTTTGGCAGTTCTATCTTGACGGAAGATGTTATAGTTGGGTATGGAAATCTCAGAATTTTTGGTGGCCTTCCTGAGCCAGGATTCAGACACGGCAAGGACATCAGGGTTAGCAGAGTGTGCTAGAGCAGTGAGTAAGACACACTTAGGGAGGAGGCTTCTGATGTTGACATGCATGAAACCAAGGCTTTTTCGATCACAGAAGTCAACAAATGAGGGTGCCTGGGGACATGCAGGGCCTGGGTTTACCTCCACATCACCCGCGGAACAGAGAAGGAGTAGTATGAGGGTGCGGCTGAAGGCTATCAAAACTGGTCGCCTAGGGCGTTGGGGACAGAGAATAAGAGGAGCAGGTTTCTGGGCATGGTAGAATATATTCAGGGCATAATGCGCAAACAGGGGTATGGTGGGGTGCGGGTACAGCGGAGGTAAGCCCAGGCACTGGGTGATGATGAGAGAGGTTGTATCTCTGGACATGCTGGTTGTAATGGGTGAGGTCACCGCATGTGTGGGGGGTGGGACAAAGGAGGTATCAGGGGTATAAAGAGTGGAACTAGGGGCTCCATTGTAAACTAAAACAATGATAACTAACCTGCACAACAGTATACAAGGCATATTGACATTTGAGAGAGACATACAGCAAGGCATACAGTAATCACAGGTGTTGAATTGGGAGAGCTAGCTAAAACAGTAGGTGAGACAACAACAGCTAATCAGCTAGCACAACAACAGCAGGTAGAATGGCGATAGATTAGGCAGAGAGGGTCGGATTAACTACACACAGAGCCTAAGTGCGGCTGGGGCCGACAGATAAAACATAAACAAGCAGAATGGATTACCGTGAATTAATGGACAGTCCAGCCTGCATCAGCTATGTAGCCAAGTGATCAGTGTCCAAGGGGCAGCGGTGGATGGGGCAGGGAAGCTGGACTGGCGAGTGTTATCCAGGTTAGAAAACTAACAATGACTAAATAGCTTGTAGCCAGTTAGCTGGTTAGCTTCTGAAGGTTCTTGAGTGTGTTCTAAAAATGTAAAGATAATAGCGGTTCCGTATCACATTGGGTGAGGCAGGTTACCGGAAGGTATAAACAAATTAAAAATCGAAAAGGGATAGAAAGTAAATATGGGTTCAGTGAGTGTTTGGGACGCGGCGATTCAGATGGTTAGCAGGCCTGTGCTAACAAGCTAACAGTTAGTAGACGGTGCTAAACACGGTAGCAGTTAGCGGACCGGGCTAAACAAGCTAGCAGTTAGCAGGCCGAATTTGCAGGCAAGGAGATAGCAAGGGCTAGAGAGTTAGCCTTTGGGGACGTCGCGATGGGGGGAGTCTGTTTATTCCTCTTCATGCGGTGACATCAATGGACCGGTCGTGGGTCTGGATATTGTAGCCCAGGAGTTCAAAATGTTCCGTTTGCGATGGGAATCCGGGGGTGAAAAATAAAATAAAAGATAGGTCCGTTATGCTCTGGTTAGAGTCGCGTTGTTCGAACTGGCGAGAGCTTTCCGAGCTAAAGGTTAGCTGATGACCGGTTAGCTGGCCGGTTAGCTGAAGACCGCTAGCAATGTTTTGCTGAAGCTGGTAGTTAGTTGGCTAGTTGGCTAGCTTCAGTTGAGGGGTTCCAGATCCGAAGTAAATATAAATACTTTAGGAAAAAAGCTACGTTGGGTGAGGCGGGTTGCAGGAGAGTATTTAGAAGAAGTTGAGGTTCAGCAAAAAGTTTTAAAGATATGTGAAGAAAAAAACGAAAACGAAACGAAAACAAACGATATATACAAGGAACACGACAACACGTCCTACTGCTACGCCATCTTGGAAGGAATTCTCCTTCCAGA
>NC_143031.1:11042500-11070000 GCF_057628025.1 Oncorhynchus mykiss
TATTCAACATTATATAAATATTGCTATAAGATGGCAGAGGTATTCAACATTATATAAATATTGCTTTAAGATGGCCGAGGTATTCAACATTATATAAATATTGCTTTAAGATGGCAGAGGTATTCAACATTATATAAATATTGCTTTAAGATGGCAGAGGTATTCAACATTATATAAATATTGCTTTAAGATGGCCGAGGTATTCAACATTATATCAATATTTATATAAGATGGCCGAGGTATTCAACATTATATAAATATTGCTTTAAGATGGCCGAGGTATTCAACATTATATAAATATTGCTTTAAGATGGCCGAGGTATTCAACATTATATAAATATTGCTTTAAGATGGCCGAGGTATTCAACATTATATAAATATTGCTTTAAGATGGCAGAGGTATTCAACATTATATAAATATTGATTTAAGATGGCAGAGGTATTCAACATTATATAAATATTGCTTTAAGATGGCAGAGGTATTCAACATTATATAAATATTGCTTTAAGATGGCCGAGGTATTCATCATTATATAAATATTGCTTTAAGATGGCCGAGGTATTCAACATTATATAAATATTGCTATAAGATGGCAGAGGTATTCAACATTATATAAATATTGCTTTAAGATGGCAGAGGTATTCAACATTATATAAATATTGCTTTAAGATGACAGAGGTATTCAACATTATATAAATATTGCTTTAAGATGGCCGAGGTATTCAACATTATATAAATATTGCTTTAAGATGGCAGAGGTATTCAACATTATATAAATATTGCTTTAAGATGGCCGAGGTATTCAACATTATATAAATATTGCTATAAGATGGCAGAGGTATTCAACATTATATAAATATTTGCTATAAGATGGCAGAGGTATTCAACATTATATAAATATTGCTTTAAGATGGCAGAGGTATTCAACATTATATAAATATTGCTTTAAGATGGCCGAGGTATTCAACATTATATAAATATTGCTATAAGATGGCAGAGGTATTCAACATTATATAAATATTGCTTTAAGATGGCAGAGGTATTCAACATTATATAAATATTGCTATAAGATGGCAGAGGTATTCAACATTATATAAATATTGCTTTAAGATGGCAGAGGTATTCAACATTATATAAATATTGCTTTAAGATGGCAGAGGTATTCAACATTATATAAATATTGCTTTAAGATGGCCGAGGTATTCAACATTATATAAATATTGCTTTAAGATGGCAGAGGTATTCAACATTATATAAATATTGCTATAAGATGGCAGAGGTATTCAACATTATATAAATATTGCTATAAGATGGCAGAGGTATTCAACATTATATAAATATTGCTATAAGATGGCAGAGGTATTCAACATTATATAAATATTGCTATAAGATGGCAGAGGTATTCAACATTATATAAATATTGCTATAAGATGGCAGAGGTATTCAACATTATATAAATATTGCTTTAAGATGGCAGAGGTATTCAACATTATATAAATATTGCTATAAGATGGCAGAGGTATTCAACATTATATAAATATTTATATAAGATGGCCGAGGTATTCAACATTATATAAATATTGCTATAAGATGGCAGAGGTATTCAACATTATATAAATATTGCTATAAGATGGCAGAGGTATTCAACATTATATAAATATTTATATAAGATGGCCGAGGTATTCAACATTATATAAATATTGCTATAAGATGGCAGAGGTATTCAACATTATATAAATATTTATATAAGATGGCAGAGGTATTCAACATTATATAAATATTGCTATAAGATGGCAGAGGTATTCAACATTATATAAATATTGCTTTAAGATGGCAGAGGTATTCAACATTATATAAATATTTATATAAGATGGCCGAGGTATTCAACATTATATAAATATTGCTTTAAGATGGCAGAGGTATTCAACATTATATAAATATTTATATAAGATGGCAGAGGTATTCAACATTATATAAATATTTATATAAGATGGCCGAGGTATTCAACATTATATAAATATTTATATAAGATGGCAGAGGTATTCAACATTATATAAATATTTATATAAGATGGCAGAGGTATTCAACATTATATAAATATTGCTTTAAGATGGCAGAGGTATTCAACATTATATAAATATTTATATAAGATGGCCGAGGTATTCAACATTATATAAATATTTATATAAGATGGCAGAGGTATTCAACATTATATAAATATTTATATAAGATGGCCGGGGTATTCAACATTATATAAATATTGCTTTAAGATGGCAGAGGTATTCAACATTATATAAATATTTATATAAGATGGCAGAGGTATTCAACATTATATAAATATTGCTTTAAGATGGCAGAGGTATTCAACATTATATAAATATTTATATAAGATGGCCGAGGTATTCAACATTATATAAATATTGCTATAAGATGCTAGAGGTATTCAACATTATATAAATATTTATATAAGATGGCAGAGGTATTCAACATTATATAAATATTGCTTTAAGATGGCAGAGGTATTCAACATTATATAAATATTGCTTTAAGATGGCAGAGGTATTCAACATTATATAAATATTTATATAAGATGGCCGAGGTATTCAACATTATATAAATATTTATATAAGATGGCAGAGGTATTCAACATTATATAAATATTTATATAAGATGGCCGAGGTATTCAACATTATATAAATATTTATATAAGATGGCAGAGGTATTCAACATTATATAAATATTTATATAAGATGGCCGAGGTATTCAACATTATATAAATATTGCTTTAAGATGGCAGAGGTATTCAACATTATATAAATATTTATATAAGATGGCCGAGGTATTCAACATTATATAAATATTTATATAAGATGGCAGAGGTATTCAACATTATATAAATATTTATATAAGATGGCAGAGGTATTCAACATTATATAAATATTTATATAAGATGGCAGAGGTATTCAACATTATATAAATATTGCTTTAAGATGGCAGAGGTATTCAACATTATATAAATATTGCTATAAGATGGCAGAGGTATTCAACATTATATAAATATTGCTTTAAGATGGCAGAGGTATTCAACATTATATAAATATTGCTTTAAGATGGCAGAGGTATTCAACATTATATAAATATTGCTTTAAGATGGCAGAGGTATTCAACATTATATAAATATTGCTTTAAGATGGCAGAGGTATTCAACATTATATAAATATTGCTTTAAGATGGCAGAGGTATTCAACATTATATAAATATTGCTTTAAGATGGCAGAGGTATTCAACATTATATAAATATTTATATAAGATGGCAGAGGTATTCAACATTATATAAATATTTATATAAGATGGCAGAGGTATTCAACATTATATAAATATTGCTTTAAGATGGCAGAGGTATTCAACATTATATAAATATTGCTTTAAGATGGCAGAGGTATTCAACATTATATAAATATTGCTTTAAGATGGCAGAGGTATTCAACATTATATAAATATTGCTTTAAGATGGCAGAGGTATTCAACATTATATAAATATTGCTTTAAGATGGCAGAGGTATTCAACGTTATTGTGTTTTGACGTATTTCTAAAATCTTGTAAGACTTTTCTGGTCGATGTCACTACTGTAAGAGATAAGAGCGTCTGCTAAATGACTAAAATGTCAAATGTAAATGTGTTTTATAGACACTTAGCTTTCATTTGACATCAAATGTGTTGTTCTACTATGAACTGCACGTGTTAGAGTGTATGGGGCTTTTAACATGGAAATGCCCTAAAGCACCTGAGTATGTCTCCGTCAGAGACAATGCAACAACACTTTCAGTAGGAAAGAAGGGCACAGGTTAAGCCCTCCTGGAAATTGCTGTAGCTAGGCAGTTTAGCGACGAGGGTGACTACAGAGGGGAGAGACTGTGCGAGAGAAATGAGAGTTAATATTGTGTT
This sequence comes from Oncorhynchus mykiss, assembly GCF_057628025.1. NCBI lineage: Eukaryota > Metazoa > Chordata > Actinopteri > Salmoniformes > Salmonidae > Oncorhynchus > Oncorhynchus mykiss. The sequence goes on from NC_143031.1 coordinate 11,046,448, forward strand.
ATGTGTCGTAGCTGTATAAAGCCAGTGGCATCTATCTGCCTGTCTGCTGGTTCAGCTTTTATGGGTATTTCAGCTCTCTCGTTTCTCATCTCACTGGCTGGGCTGCTCAGTATGATTTATCTGCTTTCTGTTGATATAGCCCTGAATCAATCAATCAATCAAAGCCATGTGCAAGATGGAAATCAAAATGGGAAAGACCAGCATTCTCTTTGTGCTATCTTGCATATTTCAGGATTGACATTTAAAAAAAAGACAAAATGTTTAGAAAAATAAAGTTGAATTCTGAATAGCAAAAATCGGATTGTCTCATGTTCCATCTTGAAATACTTTGTTGTATCCTGCAATACTCTGACACCTGCAAAACTCCGCCCATAAATCTGTTACTGCACACGCAAGGAGTTGCTCCACTGTTACAAACACAGCATAACCAACCATTAAGAAAGCAGGTGGAATCCAAACAGTTTATAGACAATGTTTTCCGATTAAAATGCTGATACTATTACTACTACTACTGCTAATAATAAGTAACCTCACTCTCTAAATTAATTCTTGTGTATCGATCAATATTTACTCGTGTGGTTGACATGAAATGGTCATCCTAATGCTGTTTGTGATCTGCTGTTGTGTAGTTGACCAGAAGGACTAGCCTATTTCCCTGTGGGAATTGTGTCACCGACTCCACTCTGGACTTAAAGACCCTTAAAGACCCAGTTAAAGCAGCTGGATGTGCATAGCTTCTGGGACTTATTCCCGAATAGATAGAAATGAACATATCCATGAATGCATTGTGCATTCTCTAATATCTGAACATCTCGATAATGCCACACCACTGACACACTACAGTACCGGTTAATGTAAAACAGCCATTCCTTCTATTCTACTCTCTTTTCTGAGAAAGAGACTGCAGGCCTACAGTAATTAGTACTGACCAAATGTTGTCATTTCAACCATATGACAAGTCAGTAACACACCAGTTGTCCCTAAAAAGCAATGCACCGCACCCCCAAAAACGGTGTACTAAATTTGAACAATTCCGACGATAGCCTACATGCCGCCGGTGGAACACCGGTTCGCATTCTATAGCCTGCATTTTCTTTAAAGCGATATATGTATTAATTCAATATGGATAGATACCTTCAGTTGCATAGTTGTGGTCCCGGAGGAAGCTGTTGTTGATTTTGCGGGTGTCGATTTCTTCATCCATTTGTGTTTTTATTTTGTAAACCAGAAAAAGAGAAACAGGTATCCATGGTCCTGAAACATCGCTTCAGCACAGGGTCGGCGCGAGCTGCACGCTGTTCGTCATGATTCGACCCTTTACAGAAATAAGAACGTGAAAAAGAGGCAGAAACCTCACCGTTCGTATCAATGTGATAGATGGAAATGCCTGTCCCTTTCGAGACGTTGGAAGGTGTGGCGTTGGATGTCAGGCACGATGGGGCTCAGATTAAAGTGTGAGAAAACGAACTATAAAACCAACAGAAAGATTATAGCTGCGTATTTTCCTCTCCATTGCCAGATGCGCCATAAATCAGTGCAGGCAGAGCAGGGTGTGTGAGCAGGTCGTTATTTTGCCTCAGTCCGCTTGCATAACAGGGTCAGTTTCCTCTTGTCGTCTAGGATCACCCGGTTTCGCCTCGACGTGTGACTTTGCCGCCAAACCACAACGGGTGCTCCACTGCTGCCTGCAAGGGTCTCTCTCTGTCTGTCAGTCCCTCTCACAGCGACGCCATCTTGGCTCCCTGTGATCCACTGTTTCCTGCAAGGGTCTCTCTCTGTCAGTCACTCCCTCTCACAGCGATGCCATCTTGGCTCCCAGTGCTCCCTGCAAGGTTCTCTGTCAGTCACTCCCTCTTACAGCGATGCCATCTTGGCTCCCAGTGCTCCCTGCAAGGTTCTCTCTCTATCTGTCAGTCACTCCCTCTCACAGCGACGCCATCTTGGCTCCCAGTGCTCCCTGCAAGGTTCTCACTCTGTCTGTCAGTCACTCCCTCTCACAGGGATGCCATCTTGGCTCCCAGTGCTCCCTGCAAGGTTCTCTCTCTGTCTGTCAGTCACTCCCTCTTACAGCGACACCATCTTGGCTCCCTGTGCTCCACTGCTGCCTGCAAGGGTCTCTCTATGTTTGTCAGACGCCATCTTGGTTCACAGCGACGCCATCTTGGCTCCCAGTGCTCCCTGCAAGGTTCTTTCTCTGTCTGTCAGTCGCTCCCTCTCACAGCGACGCCATCTTGGCTCCCTGTGCTCCACTGCTGCCTGCAAGGGTCTCTCTCTGTTTGTCAGACGCCATCTTGGCTCCCAGTGCTCCCTGCAAGGTTCTCTCTCTGTCTGTCAGTCACTCCCTCTCACAGCGATGCCATCTTGGCTCCCAGTGCTCCCTGCAAGGTTCTCTCTCTGTCATTCAGTCACTCCCTCTCACAGTGATGCCATCTTGGCTCCCAGTGCTCCCTGTAAGGTTCTCTCTCTGTCTGTCAGTCACTCCCTCTCACAGCGACGCCATCTTGGCTCCCAGTGCTCCCTGCAAGGTTCTCTCTCTATCTGTCAGTCACTCCCTCTCACAGCGACGCCATCTTGGCTCCCAGTGCTCCCTGCAAGGTTCTCTCTCTGTCTGTCAGTCACTCCCTCTCACAGTGACGCCATCTTGGCTCCCAGTGCTCCCTGCAAGGTTCTCTCTCTGTCTGTCAGTCACTCCGTCTCACAGCGATGCCATCTTGGCTCCCAGTGCTCCCTGTAAGGTTCTCTCTCTGTCTGTCAGTCACTCCCTCTCACAGCGATGCCATCTTGGCTCCCAGTGCTCCCTGCAAGGTTCTCTCTCTGTCTGTCAGTCACTCCCTCTCACAGCGACGCCATCTTGGCTCCCAGTGCTCCACTGCTGCCTGCTGTTACAACTGCTCCACTCGCGCATTGCGTCATTGGCTCCTCCCCAACAGGTTGCCGCTGTCATCCTGCATCAGCATCACAGTGATATTTGCGAACATGCGGGGACAGTGTGCACGGATGCACCCTTCATATCAGGGGGACATGGTGGTCAAACTTCAACAGATTCGAGATTCAATCTCCAAAAACATCAAAACAAAAAGCATAGCTTCCTAATCGTTCCTGATAATTGTTGCCCCAAAAAGTGTGTGTCTGTGTGTTCTCATTTGTGTTCTCTCACAAACGCAATTTCCAATTACATTTCCCCTGGTTGAATTTGGACAAGGTGGTGAGGGTGGGTGTCTGTCTGAGATGTTCCCCTGCTAATCCTGCCCCTACATGTTGAAACATTCTGCTATAGCAAAGGTTATTTAACAGCCCTTGTCGGAATAAATCACCTCCATTATCTACATCCCCCAATAATGAGGGTCACTCATGCATACAATTAATAGAAGTTCCATCCACGCCAAAACCTGTGACCAGTTGAATATCCCAATCTGATTGTCCCCTCACCATGACAAACCTATACCCTCAACCCCTAATCATTTTAGGAGATAGTCCTCACCAGCCCATGAATCATCTGTATTCACATTCACTCTAAATGGCATAGAATCGGTCTTTGCCTTCATGCTGGGCTTAACAAACTATTATGATCATTCTATTTGGGCACTGAAGCGTATATGGAAAAGGAAGAGGGAATTAAAAAGGCATTGATTTCCAGAATCACCACACAGTGTTGTGCTCTATAAGTGGGAGACTGAGAGACTGGGAGACTGGGAGACTGAGACTGGGAGACAGAGACTGGGAGACTGGGAGACAGAGACTGGGAGACAGAGACTGGGAGACAGAGAGACTGGGAGACAGAGACTGAGAGACTGAGAGACTGGGAGACAGAGACTGAGAGACTGAGAGACTGGGAGAGAGAGAGACTGGGAGACAGAGAGACTGGGAGACAGAGACTGGGAGACAGAGAGACAGAGAGACTGGGAGACAGAGAGACTGGGAGACAGAGACTGGGAGACTGAGAGACTGGGAGACAGAGAGACTGAGAGACAGAGACATGGAGACTGAGAGACTGGGAGACTGGGAGACAGAGACTTGGAAACTGAGAGACTGGGAGACAGAGACTGGGATACAGAGACTGGGAGACAGAGAGACAGAGAGACTGAGACTGGGAGACAGAGACTGGGAGACTGAGAGACTGGGAGACAGAGAGACAGAGAGACTGGGAGACAGAGAGACTGGGAGACAGAGACTGGGAGACTGAGAGACTGGGAGACAGAGACTGGGAGACAGAGACTGGAAGACAGAGACTGGGAGACTGAGAGACAGAGAGACTGGGAGACTGGGAGACTGAGACACTGAGGGACTGAGAGACTGAGGGACTGAGAGACTGAGAGACTGGGAGACAGAGACTGAGAGACTGAGAGACAGAGAGACTGAGAGACTGGGAGACAGAGAGACTGAGAGACAGAGAGACTGAGAGACTGGGAGACTGAGAGACTGAGAGACTGGGAGACTGGGAGACTGGGAGACTTAGAGACTGGGAGACAGAGACTGGGAGACTGAGAGACTGGGAGACAGAGACTGGGAGACTGAGAGACTGGGAGACTGAGAGACTGGGAGACTGAGAGACTGAGAGACTGAGAGACTGGGAGACAGAGAGACTGAGAGACTGGGAGACTGAGAGACTGGGAGACTGAGAGACTGGGAGACTGGGAGACTGGGAGACTGAGAGACTGGGAGACAGAGACTGGGAGACTGAGAGACTGTGAGACTGAGAGACTGAGAGACTGGGAGACAGAGAGACTGCGAGACTGGGAGACTGAGAGACTGGGAGACAGAGACTGGGAGACTGAGAGACTGGGAGACAGAGAGACTGAGAGACTGGGAGACTGAGAGACTGGGAGACTGAGAGACTGGGAGACTGGGAGACTGGGAGACTGAGAGACTGGGAGACAGAGACTGGGAGACTGAGAGACTGGGAGACTGAGAGACTGAGAGACTGGGAGACAGAGAGACTGCGAGACTGGGAGACTGAGAGACTGGGAGACAGAGACTGGGAGACTGAGAGACTGGGAGACAGAGACTGGGAGACTGAGAAACTGAGAGACTGGGAAACTGAGAGACTGAGAGACTGGGAGACAGAGACTGGGAGACTGAGAGACAGAGACATGGAGACTAAGAGACTGGGAGACTGAGAGACTGAGAGACTGAGAGACTGGGAGACAGAGACTGGGAGACTGAGGGACTGGGAGACTGAGACTGGGAGACAGAGACTGGGAGACTGAAAGACTGGGAGACAGAGACATGGAGACTAAGAGACTGGGAGACTGGGAGACTGAGAGACTGAGAGACTGGGAGACAGCGACTGGGAGACTGAGAGACTGAGAGACTGGGAGACTGAGAGACTGGGAGACTGAGAGACTGGGAGACTGCATTAAGAGAAGCCTTCTGATGGATGACATTAACAAGCAGAGCTCATTGCTGTCCTGGGAAAGGAGGATGGAACAGCCGTACTGGGCTGTAAACCAAATGACTCTTTACTGCGTCTTCTGACACACACACACACACACACACACACACACACACACACACACACACACACACACACACACACACACACACACACACACACACACAATGGTCTAAGGGGCTTGCAGAGACAGACTTTTTTCTGCAATGATACTGTAGGGGACGGAAAAGGCTTTGAAGGAGCCGAGACTGAGATCAACAATCTGACTGATTTAATGAAACGTTCAGCGTCCAGGACACACAACCACAACACCTCTACCTGTGTGTGTGTGTGTGTGTGTGTGTGTGTGTGTGTGTGTGTGTGTGTGTGTGTGTGTGTGTGTGTGTGTGTGTGTGTGCGTGCGTGCGTGCGTGCGTGCGTGCGTGTGTGCGTGCGTGTGTGTGTTGTGTTGTGTGTGTGTGAGCCAATGTGTTTTAAGGACCATGACTGATCAAAACCTGTTTTCTCATGTGTCTCTCTGGTCCCTCTGCAGCAGACGTATAGTGAGCAATATGTTTGGAACATAAAATCGCAATAAAATCACTATCGAATCACACTATACATATGGAATCACACTACATATAGAATCACACTACATATAGAATCACACTACATATAGAATCACACTACATAGAATCACACTACATATAGAATCACACTACATATAGAATCACACTACATATAGAATCACACTACATATAGAATCACACTACATATAGAATCACACTACATATAGAATCACACTACATAGAATCACACTATACATATGGAATCACACTATACATATGGAATCACACTACATATAGAATCACACTACATATAGAATCACACTATACATATAGAATCACACTACATATAGAATCACACTACATATGGAATCACACTACATATAGAATCACACTACATATGGAATCACACTACATAGAATCACACTATACATATAGAATCACACTATACATATATAATCACACTATACATATAGAATCACACTATACATATAGAATCACACTACATATAGAATCACACTACATAGAATCACACTACATATAGAATCACACTACATATAGAATCACACAACATATGGAATCACACTACATAGAATCACACTATACATATATAATCACACTATACATATAGAATCACAATACATATAGAATCACACTACATAGAATCACACTACATATAGAATCACACTACATATATAATCTCACACTATAAATATATAATCACACTACACATATAGAATCACACTACATATGGAATCACACTACATAGAATCACACTATACATATCGAATCACACTATACATATAGAATCACACTATACATATAGAATCACACTACATAGAATCACACTACATATGGAATCACACTACATAGAATCACACTACATATGGAATCACACTACATATAGAATCACACTACATAGAATCACACTACATATGGAATCACACTACATAGAATCACACTACATATGGAATCACACTACATATAGAATCACACTACATAGAATCGCACTACATATGGAATCACACTACATATATAATCACACTATACATATATAATCCCACTATACATATATAATCCCACTATACATATATAATCACACTATACATATATAATCCCACTATACATATATAATCCCACTATACATATATAATCCCACTATAAATATATAATCACACTACACATATAGAATCACACTACATATGGAATCACACTACATAGAATCACACTATACATATCGAATCACACTATACATATAGAATCACACTATACATATAGAATCACACTACATAGAATCACACTACATATAGAATCACACTACATATATAATCTCACACTATAAATATATAATCACACTACACATATAGAATCACACTACATATGGAATCACACTACATAGAATCACACTACATATGGAATCACACTACATATAGAATCACACTACATAGAATCGCACTACATATGGAATCACACTACATATATAATCACACTATACATATATAATCCCACTATACATATATAATCCCACTATACATATATAATCACACTATACATATATAATCCCACTATACATATATAATCCCACTATACATATATAATCCCACTATACATATATAATCACACTATACATATATAATCCCACTATACATATATAATCCCACTATACATATATAATCACACTATACATATATAATCACACTATACATATATAATCCCACTATACATATATAATCCCACTATACATATATAATCCCACTATACATATATAATCACACTATACATATATAATCCCACTATACATATATAATCACACTATACATATATAATCACACTATACATATATAATCACACTATACATATATAATCACACTATACATATATAATCACACTATACATATATAATCACACTATACATATATAATCACACTATACATATATAATCACACTATACATATATAATCACACTGTACATATATAATCACACTATACATATATAATCACACTATACATATAGAATATACATTGAAGCAACATCTCAAGACATCAGTCAGGAAGTTAAAGCTTGGTCGCAAATTGGTCTTCCAGGTGGATAATGACCCCAAGCATACTTAAAAAGTTGTGGCAAAATGGCTTAAGGACAACAATCTCAATCCCATAGAAATTTTGTGTGCAGAACTGAAAAAACGTGTGCGAGCAAGGAGGCCCACAAACTTGACTCAGTTACACCAGCTCTGTCTAGAAGAATTGGCCAAAATTCACCCAACTTATTGTGGGAATCTTGAGGAATGCTTCCCGAAACATTTGACCCAAGTTAAACCATTTTAAAGGCAATGCTACTAAATACTAATTGAGTGTATGTAAACTTCTGACCCACTGGGAATGTGATGAACGAAATAAAAGCTAAAATAAATAATTCTCTCTACTATTATTCTGACATTTCACATTCTTAAAATGAAGTGGTGATCCTAACTGACCTAAGACAGGGAATTTTTACTAGGACTAAATGTCAGGAATTTTGAAAAACGGAGTTTAAATGTATTTTATGCTAAGGTGTATGTAAACTTCTGACTTCAATTGCATAGAATCACACTACATATAGAATCACACTACATATAGAATCACACTACATATAGAATCACACTACATATAGAATCACACTATACATATAGAATCACACTACATATAGAATCACACTATACATATAGAATCACACTATACATATAGAATCACACTACATATAGAATCACACTACATATAGAATCATAATACATATCGTATCGGCACCTAAGTATAGTAATAATATCGTCCCGTGAGGTCCCTGGCAATTCCCAGGCCTGGTGTGTGTGTGTGTGTGTGTGTGTGTCACACCTAAGTGTGATCTCAGAATCATCATTACATCAGTCATTGGATTGTATAATGCAGAGTATTCCAGCACATTACATTCTATTATAATGGGACACCTGCTTCAAGCACTGAGCATCAGAAACACCCAGACAGTAATGGCTTTATTTTAACACACAATCTCTCTTGTAGATGGCGTCATAATTACATGGCCTGGGGGATGGAGCCTGATGAGAACACACAGTGTTGTCCTCCACAGAGAACATGCATGGCCAGAGTCTGCCTCCAAATTGTCTCTGTCATTCAACCTGCCCCCTGTGCCCTCCTGGCTCCTGGCTGCTGCTGCAGTGGCTATGGGGAATAATCCTGGTGTGTTGTGTTTCCTCTCTCCCATCCCCCCTTCACTCTCTCTCTCCATCTCTCCATTGCCTGGCCCTCCTCCATCCAAACCGAGCCCAGAGCCACCACCCCAGTCGATGTGCTCGTCTCAACCAGGGGAAGTAGCTAGGTCCACAGCTTCACAGGCTTAGCTGTGCAGTGCTATGCTTACTAGCCATCCATCCTGCTCTTAAGACTGGGCTAATACAGTAGTACAGGGTTATTCGGCTGTCCACATAGAACTCTGACCTGGGATCAGCTAACAGAGTCATTGTATTGTATAGAACAATGTGTTACATCAAGACATGACTGTCTGCAGAACTGTCACAACTGCCCTCCTGAATAACTGGGAAACAGGACTGTTTTGTGTACACTCTTAGTAAAAAAGTTGCTATCTAGAACCTTAAATGGTTCTTCAGCTGTCCCCATAGATAGAACCCTTTCGGGTTCCAAGTAGAACCCTTTCAACAGAGGGTTCTACATGAAACCCCTACATGAAACCCAAAAGGGTTCTACCTGGAACCAAAAAGGGTTCTACCTGGAACCAAAAAGGGTTCTCCTATGGGGACAGCCGAAGTACCCTTTTGGAACCCTTTTTTCTAAAAGTGCAGTTACTCAGGCACAGACCTATTCTGAAGAAAATAATGGTTCAACTATAGAATGATTATAAGGGTGTTATTGGAGATGTATTCTCTTCAGGTGGTGAGGTCTCAGAGGTTCTCTTTTATTGAGAATGTTTTAATAGCAGTCTGAATTAGCAACGAGATGGAAATGATTTAGAAAATCAGTTTTGCCACTGAGACACCTCAATATGCTCTACAAACTGCGGTTAGGAAGAGAGCCAACTCGTCTATTTTAGGCAGGAGGGGGTTCGGACCGGAGCTGCAAGGTAGAGTAAAATAGAGGAGAGGAGGGTGGGAAGGCACACACCTGTCTATATAAGGAGCCCCAGTTGAGAGAGGGGGAAGAGATACATGGTGAGCCTGGCTTCACAAACTCCTTGCTCCGGACAAACGCTACGCCACGCTCACCGACATTCCTTTCTTCTCCGCAATGAGTCTGGATCTGATTGGTCCCGGAAACCGATGGATTGAGCCAGTACAAAAAACTGAAATACCTTATTTACAGGAGTATTCAGACCCTTTGCTAACATTTAAATTGATCTCAGGTGCATCCTGTTTCCATTGATCATCCTTGAGATGTTTATACAACTTGATTGGAGTCCACCTGTTGTAAATTAAATTGGTTGGACATGATTTGGAAAGGCACACACCTGTCTATATAAGGTCCCACAGTTGAAAGTGCATGTCAGAGCAAAAATAAAGCCATGAGGTCGAAGGAATTGTCTGTGGAGCTCAGAGACAGAATTGTGTCAAGGCACAGATCTGGAGAAGGGTACCCAAACATTTCTGCAGCAGTGAAGGTACCCAAGAACACAGTGGCCTCCATCATTCTTAAATGGAACCACCAAGACTTCCTAGAGCGGGCCGCCCGGCCAAACTGAGCAGTCTCGGGAGAACTCTGGAGTTCTGTCAGAGCTCCAGAGTTCCTCTGTGGAGATGGGAGAACCTTCCAGAAGGACAACCATCTCTGCAGCACTCCCCCAAATCAGGCCTTTATAGTAGAGTGGCCAGACGGAAGCCTCTCCTCAGCAAAAGGCACATGAAAGACGCTTGGAGTTTGCCAAAAGGCACCTAAAGGACTCTCAGACCACTAGAAACAAGAATATCTGGTCTAATGAAACCAAGATTGAACTCTTTGACCTGAATGCCAAATGTCACATCTAGAGGAAACCTGGCACCATCCCGACGGTGAAGCATGGTGGTGGCAGCATCATGCTGTGGGGATGTTTTTAAGCGGCAGGGACTGGGAGACTAGTCAGGATCGAGGGAAAGATGAACGGAGCAAAGTACAGAGAGATCCTTGATGAAAACCTGCTCCAGAGCAAAGGTTCACCTTCCAACAGGACAAGCACACAGCCAAGACAACGCAGGAGTGGCTTCGGGACAAGTCTCTGAATGTCCTTGAATGGCCCAGCCAGAGCCCAGACTTGAACCTGATCGAGCATCTCAGAAGAGTCCTAAAAATAGCAGTGCAGCGACGCTCCCCATCCAACCTGACAGAGCTTGAGAGGATCTGCAGAGAAGAATGGGAGAGAAGATGGGAGAGAAGAAGAATGAAGAATGGGAGAGAAGAATGGGAGAAACTCCTGAAATACAGGTGTGCCAAACTTGTAGTGTCATACTCAAGAAGAGTGGAGGCTGTAATCACTGCCAAAGGTGCTTCAACAAAGTACTGAGTAAAGGGTCTGAATAGATATGTAAATGTCGTATTTCAGTATTTTATCAATACATTTGCTTTGTCATTATGGGGTACTGTGTTAAATTGTGAGGTGGAAAATGTAAGCCATTTTGAATAAGGCTGTAACGTAACAGAATGTGGGAAAAGTCAAGGGGTCTGAATACTTTCCAAACGCTCTCTCTCTCTCTCTCTCTCTCTCTCTCCCTCTCTCTCTCTCTCTCTCTCTCTCTCTCTCTCTCTCAGGTAATCAATGAATCGACTGTCTCTCTCACACACCCTCACATGTAATCAATTAATAGACTCTCTCTGTCTCTCTCTCTCTGATGATCATCCCCATGAGTAGGAGGTATAGTCATCATCATGCAAAAGAGAAGTCAGAATATCGAGACTGAATTCTCTTCTGAACGATGATGATGATGAATGCTGTGTTGTTTACAGGGAATCTACATGATAGAATACGAATAGAAACCTTCTCTCTCTCTTTCAGTTGTAAAATTGGATGCCATATTACTTACAGAATGTGTCTAGTTTATTTTAAGAAACCTAAAAAATACTAGTAAAATATTATGTTTTAGTGTCACATACACCGGATAGATTCAGTGAAATGTGTAGTTTTACTAGTCCCCAGTGACAATCATTGTTTTAGTCCTGGGCTGGGATCCATAAAAACAGCAACAATAACATTGCAGAATCACATACAACATACACTAACATGGTTTAGGTTTTTGATATTGCTGTCAAACACAGTTTTGTGTGGGGCCAACTGTACATGCTGGATACTAAATCAAGAAGATAAAATGTAAAATAATTCAGACATTATTTATGACCATGTCATATTAATACCAGCATGCATTTCACATGTGTGGCTCAAAGGATTTGTCTGTTCCCTGTAGCCTACTCCTGTATAGTGGGGTTGTGTGTCATTTTAATTGCATTTGATTTATTTCTTATTTTACCAGGTGAGTTGACTGGGAATACATTGTCATTTACAGCAAAGACCTGGGGAAATAACTGTCCTCGCGAGAGAGAGGCCCTGTATCTGTAACTCATCCAGCGCAGATCAGATGATGACAGAGTGACCCGTCCCGCGCTCCTCTCTCGCTCTTTAATCTCCGCCTATCTCGCCAGACGCAACATACATCAATACATTTGACTCATTGACAGATGTCACATGACCAGGTCATTTCTACACTTCATTAATGCTCTCCTATCCTACCTTTTGTTCTCTTTAGTTCTAGTTCCATGCAAGACAGAAATCAATAACCAAAGCCTAGTCCTTAGATAGAAAAAAAGGTCCTTGACTCGCATTAAATAATGAATTCATAGTGAAATGACACATACTTCCTGTTGTACACAAAAAGGAGAAATGCAAAGTAGTTTAAAAAACGTATATTACTTAAAGGCAGCAATCAATTTCAGGTAAACATTTCTGAACAAAGACAATTTAACTGCATGACTTAAACTTTGGTTTCATCTGTTTTTGATCATTCTCTGAGGAAATGAGCCCTCTCTGTGAAAGAACCACTATGACAAGGACTGGCAGTAGACCAGATACGGCCAGAGACTGTTGTCTATAAGTAGGCCAGGAAGACTTGATACACTGCATTTGATCTCTAATGAAAAAGCTCCCGTGCATCAGCTGTGAACCATGGAAAAACCTTTTCTGTTTCTCAAATCAATACATGTAAGATGGGCCTACTGATGGCCTAGTGTGGTGAGGTGAATATATGGTGACATCTAATTCAACCTGTCTTGGAAAGACATTGAATATTCCTATACTGTCCAGGGCTGTGACTGAAATCATACCACATATGACAGTGCTGGTGTACCTGTGACAGAGATGTCTATCAGCTGTGAGCAGGATTCGGGAGGACCCAGGAGGACTAGTTAGTAAAAGACTTGGAACAAGCCAGGCACAGGCAGCTCCCTAGACACCCAGCAGACAGTGTGGCTCCCCTCCAACTGCAGCACAGAACACTGAACACTGAACACTGAACATAGAACACTGAACATAGAACACTGAACACTGAACATAGAACACTGAACACTGAACATAGAACACTGAACACTGAACATTGAACACCGAACACTGAACAGAGAACACAGAGGCTCCCAAATAGAATGTACACAATACATAATGTCTGAAGAGCCCAGCACATTTCTACTGACATCTAGATGGCAACACACTCCGTCATCTCTGTTGCCTGCAGGTACAACTACTCTCTCCATTTGCCTTAGAGAGTGTGCTGTGTCTGAGCCCAAACAGAACAGGGTTTAGAGGGTGTGCTGTGTCTGAGCCCAAACAGCACAGGGTTTAGAGGGTGTGCTGTGTCTGAGCCCAAACAGAACAGGGTTTAGAGGGTGTGCTGTGTCTGAGCCCAAACAGAACAGGGTTTAGAGGGTGTGCTGTGTCTGAGCCCAAACAGAACAGGGTTTAGAAGGTGTGCTGTGTCTGAGTGTCTGAGCCCAAACAGAACAGGGTTTAGAGGGTGTGCTGTGTCTGAGTGTCTGAGCCCAAACAGCACAGGGTTTAGAGGGTGTGCTGTGTCTGAGTGTCTGAGCCCAAACAGAACAGGGTTTAGAGAGTGTGCTGTTTCTGAGTGTCTGAGCCCAAACAGAACAGGGTTTAGAGGGTGTGCTGTGTCTGAGCCCAAACAGAACAGGATTTAGAGGGTGTGCTGTTTCTGAGTGTCTGAGCCCAAACAGAACAGGGTTTAGAGAGTGTGCTGTTTCTGAGCCCAAACAGAACAGGGTTTAGAGGGTGTGCTGTTTCTGAGTGTCTGAGCCCAAACAGAACAGGGTTTAGAGGGTGTGCTGTTTCTGAGCCCAAACAGAACAGGGTTTAGAGGGTGTGCTGTTTCTGAGTGTCTGAGCCCAAACAGAACAGGGTTTAGAGGGTGTGCTGTGTCTGAGTGTCTGAGCCCAAACAGAACAGGGTTTAGAGGGTGTGCTGTGTCTGAGCCCAAACAGAACAGGATTTAGAGGGTGTACTGTTTCTGAGCCCAAACAGAACAGGGTTTAGAGGGTGTGCTGTTTCTGAGTGTCTGAGCCCAAACAGAACAGGGTTTAGAGGGTGTGCTGTTTCTGAGCCCAAACAGAACAGGGTTTAGAGGGTGTGCTGTTTCTGAGTGTCTGAGCCCAAACAGAACAGGGTTTAGAGGGTGTGCTGTTTCTGAGCCCAAACAGAACAGGGTTTAGAGGGTGTGCTGTTTCTGAGTGTCTGAGCCCAAACAGAACAGGGTTTAGAGGGTGTGCTGTGTCTGAGTGTCTGAGCCCAAACAGCACAGGGTTTAGAGGGTGTGCTGTGTCTGAGTGTCTGAGCCCAAACAGAACAGGGTTTAGAGAGTGTGCTGTTTCTGAATGTCTGAGCCCAAACAGAACAGGGTTTAGAGGGTGTGCTGTTTCTGAGTGTCTGAGCCCAAACAGAACAGGGTTTAGAGAGTGTGCTGTTTCTGAGTGTCTGAGCCCAAACAGAACAGGGTTTAGAGGGTGTGCTGTGTCTGAGCCCAAACAGAACAGGATTTAGAGGGTGTGCTGTTTCTGAGCCCAAACAGAACAGGGTTTAGAGGGTGTGCTGTTTCTGAGTGTCTGAGCCCAAACAGAACAGGGTTTAGAGGGTGTGCTGTTTCTGAGCCCAAACAGAACAGGGTTTAGAGGGTGTGCTGTTTCTGAGTGTCTGAGCCCAAACAGAACAGGGTTTAGAGGGTGTGCTGTTTCTGAGCCCAAACAGAACAGGGTTTAGAGGGTGTGCTGTTTCTGAGTGTCTGAGCCCAAACAGAACAGGGTTTAGAGGGTGTGCTGTGTCTGAGTGTCTGAGCCCAAACAGCACAGGGTTTAGAGGGTGTGCTGTGTCTGAGTGTCTGAGCCCAAACAGAACAGGGTTTAGAGAGTGTGCTGTTTCTGAATGTCTGAGCCCAAACAGAACAGGGTTTAGAGGGTGTGCTGTTTCTGAGCCCAAACAGAACAGGGTTTAGAGGGTGTGCTGTTTCTGAGTGTCTGAGCCCAAACAGAACAGGGTTTAGAGGGTGTGCTGTTTCTGAGTGTCTGAGCCCAAACAGAACAGGGTTTAGAGAGTGTGCTGTTTCTGAGCCCAAACAGAACAGGGTTTAGAGGGTGTGCTGTTTCTGAGTGTCTGAGCCCAAACAGAACAGGGTTTAGAGGGTGTGCTGTTTCTGAGTGTCTGAGCCCAAACAGAACAGGGTTTAGAGGGTGTGCTGTTTCTGAGCCCAAACAGAACAGGGTTTAGAGGGTGTTGCTGTTGCTGAGCCCAAACAGCTGTTTCTCTCCCATTCAGTCATTCCCTCTTACTACATGATTCTATAGAGCAGCGTCAGGCTTAGCTGTCTAAATATTCCATCGTGATCCCTACTGAAGCTTACAGAGGGGAACGAGGGTGGTACTGTATTGTATTGTATTGGTACTGTGTTCTCATCACTAAGTCCTTGGGAACTCAAGCATTAGGATAGGCACATGCTTGAGATTTTTGAGAGTGTTGGATAAAAGTATGATCTAAATCTCCAATGCAGTGGTTGTATGCCCACTTTTGTGCCTCTGCAAGAGAAAGAGAGCGAGAGAGAGCGAGAAAGAAAGAAAGAGATAGAGGGATGATAGAGAGAGAGACAGAGAGACAGAGGGATAAAGAAAGAGAGAGAGAGAGAGAGACACTAACATAAATAATAATTTATTCAACTTCTTTCATAATAGACATCTCAAAGCACTTCATAAGTGGACAAAACAAGCAATATATCATGGCTGGGTCAACTAATAGGGGCCAAGTCTTGAGTTCTGCATACTCTGCAGATAGGGTCAGTTCAGGGCTTGAGTTCTGCATCCTCTGCAGATAGGGTCAGTTCAGGACTTGAGTTCTGCATCCTCTGCAGATAGGGTCAGTTCAGGGCTTGAGTTCTGCATCCTCTGCAGATAGGGTCAGTTCATGGCTTGAGTTCTGCATCCTCTGCAGATAGGGTCAGTTCAGGGCTTGAGTTCTGCATCCTCTGCAGATAGGGTCAGTTCATGGCTTGAGTTCTGCATCCTCTGCAGATAGGGTCAGTTCAGGGCTTGAGTTCTGCATCCTCTGCAGATAGGGTCAGTTCAGGGCTTGAGTTCTGCATCCTCTGCAGATAGGGTCAGTTCAGGGCTTGAGTTCTGCATCCTCTGCAGATAGGGTCAGTTCATGGCTTGAGTTCTGCATCCTCTGCAGATAGGGTCAGTTCAGGGCTTGAGTTCTGCATCCTCTGCAGATAGGGTCAGTTCATGGCTTGAGTTCTGCATCCTCTGCAGATAGGGTCAGTTCAGGGCTTGAGTTCTGCATCCTCTGCAGATAGGGTCAGTTCATGGCTTGAGTTCTGCATCCTCTGCAGATAGGGTCAGTTCATGGCTTGAGTTCTGCATCCTCTGCAGATAGGGTCAGTTCAGGGCTTGAGTTCTGCATCCTCTGCAGATAGGGTCAGTTCAGGGCTTGAGTTCTGCATCCTCTGCAGATAGGGTCAGTTCAGGGCTTGAGTTCTGCATCCTCTGCAGATAGGGTCAGTTCATGGCTTGAGTGCCGTATCCTCTGCAGATAGGGTCAGTTCAGGGCTTGAGTGGAGGGAGCCAGTCAGAGGACGGTAGATGATGGAGTATGCTGATGATCTTGTAGAGGGCAAGTCTGGGAACCAGCATGAGTCTGACAGCTACTGGACTTCTCCTCTTCCACTCTGTGTAAAACACACCTGGGTGATGCCTTGGCAGCTCTGGGCACCAGAAAGATCACCATGCAACGTTCAGAATAGACAGCCTCCTCCTTCCTGCTCCTCCTCTCTTCAGTAAATGTGCTGAATTAACGGGTTCCCGGCCTGGTCTGTCTGTCTGCCTGCCTGGTCTGTCTGCCTGGTCTGTCTGTCTGCTTGGTCTGCCTGCCTGGTCTGTCTGTCTGCCTGGTCTGTCTGTCTGTCTGCCTGGTCTGTCTGTCTGTCTGCCTGGTCTGTCTGCCTGGTCTGTCTGTCTGCCTGGTCTGCCTGCCTGGTCTGTCTGTCTGCCTGGTCTGTCTGTCTGCCTGGTCTGTCTGCCTGGTCTGTCTGTCTGCCTGGTCTGCCTGCCTAGTCTGCCTGCCTGGTCTGTCTGTCTGCCTGGTCGGTCTGCCTGCCTGGTCTGCTGGTCTGTCTGCCTGCCTGCCTGGTCTGTCTGTCTGCCTGGTCTGCCTGCCTACCTAATAGCAGCACCACATGGCCAGCTCACTGAAAACAGAGACCTGTTTTTTGGCTGGTTTTTTTTAGACCACTGCGCCACTTCGAGAGACCTGTTGTTTTTACCCCGATACTGCTGACAGAAGAAGAATCTGGACGTTTCCCTGGAGGGGGCTAAGGGCATTCTGGGGATCAGGCAGTGTTCCGCCTCCAGCTGACTCTGCCTACGCCCCTATGATAATCCCATCACCATGACAACTGTGTCAGTGCAACAGGAGAAGACACAGACGCTGCCCCTCATTAAACAAACAAAGGTGCTCTACTCTACTGTCATTGGGAGATGCTTTATGTGAGAGTCAATGCATTTTCAATAAGGTAAAGCCAGATATAATATGTCATCAGGCTCATAGTCGAGCAAACAAATATATTTATTTATTAGCTTTGTAGGACCTTTTTACAGCTCAGTGCCACATCAATGACCCTCGTGCCCTTCAGGTGTCAGGTTTAAATCTCATCCGAAGCATTGAGTTTAACTGGCTGGTCAGATGTCCCAGTTGGATCGAGGTCTCAATCCCTCAGCTCATTTCACTGCAGCCTTTTCTTCACTTTCTCTACAGCCAATTGGATGCCATTCTGTGGGCTGGACTCATTGTATACACAGTGACTGATTACTATTGAGGTTCTTACAGAGATATTTGTATGAACCAAAACCGCCACCTAATTACACACATGTAGGAAGGCAGGTGTTCGGTTCTGACAAACAGAGTAGAACTCACGGAGGACTAGTGAAGCTCAAACCAAGTTCATTCACTCACTGGGTCACACAGCTGCATAAGACAAAGACATATTTACACAAGCACTGATATTTAAAACCTTCCTCCCATGCTGAGTCTCCTCCTTACACATCTGACCTGACCTCGCCCAGTCCTCACTCCTCCTCACACATCTGGCCTGACCTCGCCCAGTCCTCACTCCTCCTCACACATCTGACCTGACCTCGCCCAGTCCTCACTCCTCCTCACACATCTGGCCTGACCTCGCCCAGTCCTCACTCCTCCTCACACATCTGACCTGACCTCGCCCAGTCCTCACTCCTCCTCACACCTGACCTGACCTCGCCCAGTCCTCACTCCTCCTCACACATCTGACCTGACCTCGCCCAGTCCTCACTCCTCCTCACACATCTGACCTGACCTCGCCCAGTCCTCACTCCTCCTCACACATCTGGCCTGACCTCGCCCAGTCCTCACTCCTCCTCACACATCTGACCTGACCTCGCCCAGTCCTCACTCCTCCTCACACCTGACCTGACCTCGCCCAGTCCTCACTCCTCCTCACACATCTGACCTGACCTCGCCCAGTCCTCACTCCTCCTCACACATCTGACCTGACCTCGCCCAGTCCTCACTCCTCCTCACACATCTGGCCTGACCTCGCCCAGTCCTCACTCCTCCTCACACATCTGACCTGACCTCGCCCAGTCCTCACTCCTCCTCACACATCTGACCTGACCTCGCCCAGTCCTCACTCCTCCTCACACATCTGGCCTGACCTCGCCCAGTCCTCACTCCTCCTCACACATCTGACCTGACCTCGGCCCAAAGTCCTCACTCCTCCTCACACATCTGACCTGACCTCGCCCAGTCCTCACTCCTCCTCACACATCTGACCTGACCTCGCCCAGTCCTCACTCCTCCTCACACATCTGACCTGACCTCGCCCAGTCCTCACTCCTCCTCAACTCACGGCTGTCCTGTTGACTTGAACCAGACTGTGGTATGAAATATCCTTATTCATGTTAAGTTTAGAAGTTACTACCCATCACAGGCAAGCACGCACGCACGCACACAGAAATCCCAATCATCTCTTCCAGGGTGTGGGTCCCTGGGGAGAAGTCAAACAGATATCATAGCTTATCCTTTAATGTTGTCTTTTGTTGTCAAACCCAGCTGTTCCATACAACCTGTCTGTGTGAGGCTGCTAGAAAGAACATACTGGAGCTAAGTCTTACCCAACAGCACCCCCAACTGGACAGCCTGCGCTATTACACCAGTAATAAAGAAATGCATCTCACTTCCAAGTATTTTACATTTACATTATTAGTTATTTTGCAGATGCTCTTATCCAGAGCAACTTACATTAGTGAGTGTTTACATTTTCATTTGTTTGGACTGGTCCCCCGTGGAAATCAAACCCACCACTTGGGTGTTGCAAGTGCCGTGCTCTACCAACTGAGCCAACCAGAATGGAAATTAGTACATACTCAGTAATCATTATCTCTACGCATAGACCATTTTAATTCTATATGCAGTGTGATTCGATATGTAAATCTGTCGTTCTGCCCCTGAACAAGGCAGTTAAACAACTGTTCCTAGGCCGTCATTGAAAAAAGGAATGCGTTCTTAACTGACTTTCCTAGTTAAATAAAGGTAAAATAAACAAATGTAATTAAAATGTAGTGTAGTGTAATTCTACAGTTGAGGTCGGAAGTTTACAGACACTTAAGTTGGAGTCATTAAAACTCATTTTTCAACCACTACACAAATTTATTGTAAACAAACTATAGTTTTAGCAAAATCGGTTAGGACATCTACTTTGTGCATGATTCAAGTAATTTTTCCAACAATTGTTTACAGACAGATTATTTCACTTATAATTCACTGTATCACAATTCCAGTGGGTCAGAAGTTTACATACACTAAGTTGACTGTGCCTTTAAACAGCTTGGAAATTCCAGAAAATTATGTCAAGGCTTTAGAAGCTTCTGATGAGGCTAATTGAAATCATTTGAGTCAATTGGAGGTGTACCTGTGGATATATTTCAAGGCCGACCTTCAAACTCAGTGCCTCTTTGCTTGTCATCATGGGAAAATCAAAATAAATCAGCCAAGATCTCATAAAAAAAATTGTAGACCTCCACAAGTCTGGTTCATCCTTGGGAGCAATTTCCAAACACCTGAAGGTACCACGTTCATCTGTACAAACAATAGTATGCAAGTATAAACACCATGGGACCACGCAGCCGTCATAGCACTCAGGAAGGAGACGCACGCTGTCTCCTAGAGATTAACATACTTTGGTGTGAAAAGTGCAAATCAATCCCAGAACAACAGCAAGGACCATGTGAAGATGCTGGAGGAAACAGGTACAAAAGTATCTATATCCACAGTAAAACGAGTCCTATATCAACATAACCTGAAAGGCCACTCAGCAAGGAAGAAGCCACTGCTCCAAAACCGCCATAAAAAAGCCAGACTACGGTTTGCAACTGCACATGGGGACAAAGATCGTACTTTTTGGAGAAAGGTCCTCTGGTCTGATGAAACAAAAATAGGACTGTTTGGCCATAATGACCATCGTTATGTTAGGAGGAAAAAGGGGGATGCTCGCAAGCTGAAGAACACCATCCCAACTGTGACGCACAGGGGTGGCAGCACCATGTTGTGGGGGTGCTTTGCTGCAGGAGGCACTGGTGCACTTCACAAAATAGATGGCATCACGAGGGAGGAAAATTATGTGGATATATTGAAGCAACATCTCAAGACATCAGACAGGAAGTTAAAGCTTGGTCGCAAATGTGTCTTCCAGATGGACAATGACCCCAAGCATACTTCCAAAGTTGTGGCAAAATGGCTTAAGGACAACAAAGTCAAGGTATTGGAGTGGCCATCACAAAGCCCTGACCTCAATCCCATAGAAAATTTGTGGGCAGAACTGAAAAAGCATGTGCGAGCAAGGAGGCCCACAAACCTGACTCAGTTATATCAGCTCTGTCAGGAGGAATGGGCCAAAATTCACCCAACTTATTGTGGGAATCTTGTGGAAGGATATCTGAAACATTTGACCCAAGTTAAACAATTTCAAGGCAATGCTACAAAATACTAATTGAGTGTACGTAAACTTCTGACTCACTGGGAATGTGATGAAAGAAATAAAAGTTGAAATAAATAATTCTCTCTACTATTATTCTGACATTTCACATTCTTAAAAAAAAGTGGTGATCCTAACTGACCTAAGACAGGGAATTTTTTACAAGGATTAAATGTCAGGAATTGTGAAAAACTGAGTGATTCTATATGTATAGTGTGATTCTATATGAAGTGTGATTATATATGTAGTGTGATTCTATATGTAGTGTGATTCTATATCTAGTGTGATTCTATATGTATAGTGTGATTCTATATGTATAGTGTGATTCTATATGTATAGTGTGATTCTATATGAAGTGTGATTCTATATGTAGTGTGATTCTATATTTTGTGTGATTCTATATGTAGTGTGATTCTATATGTAGTGTGATTCTATATGTAGTGTGATTCCATATGTAGTGTGATTCCATATGTAGTGTGATTCTATATGTAGTGTGATTCTATATGTAATGTGATTCTATATGTAGTGTGATTCCATATGTAGTGTGATTCCATATGTAGTGTGATTCTATATGTAGTGTGATTCTATATGTAGTGTGATTCTATGTAGTGTGATTCTATATGTAGTGTGATTCTATATTTTGTGTGATTCTATATGTAGTGTGATTCTATATGTAGTGTGATTCTATATGTAGTGTGATTCTATATGTAGTGTGATTCCATATGTAGTGTGATTCCATATGTAGTGTGATTCTATATGTAGTGTGATTCTATATGTATAGTGTGATTCTATGTAGTGTGATTCTATATGTAATGTGATTCTATATGTAGTGTGATTCTATGTAGTGTGATTCCATATGTAGTGTGATTCTATATGTAGTGTGATTCTATATGTAGTGTGATTCTATGTAGTGTGATTCTATATGTAGTGTGATTCTATGTAGTGTGATTCTATATGTAGTGTGATTCTATATGTATAGTGTGATTCTATGTAGTGTGATTCTATATGTAATGTGATTCTATATGTAGTGTGATTCCATATGTAGTGTGATTCCATATGTAGTGTGATTCTATATGTAGTGTGATTCTATATGTATAGTGTGATTCTATGTAGTGTGATTCTATATGTAATGTGATTCTATATGTAGTGTGATTCCATATGTAGTGTGATTCCATATGTAGTGTGATTCTATATGTAGTGTGATTCTATATGTAGTGTGATTCTATATGTAGTGTGATTCTATATGTAGTGTGATTCTATATGTAGTGTGATTATATATGTAGTGTGATTCTATATGTAGTGTGATTCTATATGTATAGTGTGATTCTATATGTAGTGTGATTCTATATGTAGTGTGATTCTATGTAGTGTGATTCTATATGTAGTGTGATTTGATACTGTAATTTTATAGTGTTTCGATGTTCCAAACATATTGCTCACTATACGTCTGCTGCAGAGGGACCAGAGAGACACATGAGAAAACAGGTTTTGATCAGTCATGGTCCTTAAAACACATTGGCTCCCTATTTAAAAGAAACAGAGAACAAACTATGAAGGAAAAATACTGCCGTTTTGATGCAAGTACAGCCAAGTAGCGCAGAAATTGAAATGCAATAGTCAAAACTAATATTGTGATATATCGTCAAAAATCCCGATAGGTAACTAACTATATTTCCCCCCCCCCCAATCAGTAGTGTCTACAAGATACATGGGGGACCGGAAAATAAATAGCAAATATGTAAAATAAAATAAATGTCCTGTATTTTAGAAAGGGTACATGCTTTGATCCTCTCAATCCAGATGAAACTAAAGATGGGATTGTTTTCTCTTTGTAAGTATCGGTTTTCAGCTGACAAAGCCGTTCCATTTGACAAGGTAAGCAGAACTGGACACCAGCATGCACCACCCCCAACACACACACACACCATACACACACACACACACACACACACACACACACACACACACACACACACACACACACACACACACACACACATACATACACACACACACACACACACACACACACCATACACACACACACACACACACACACACA
>NC_143031.1:11357500-11365000 GCF_057628025.1 Oncorhynchus mykiss
TCACAGACAAACTGAATTGGTCCACTCACACAGACAGCATTGTGAAGAAGGCGCAGCAGCGCCTCTTCAACCTCAGGAGGCTGAAGAAATTTGGCTTGTCACCAAAAGCACTCACAAACTTCTACAGATGCACAATCGAGAGCATCCTGGCGGGCTGTATCACCGCCTGGTACGGCAACTGCTCCGCCCTCAACCGTAAGGCTCTCCAGAGGGTAGTGAGGTCTGCACAACGCATCACTGGGGGCAAACTACCTGCCCTCCAGGACACCTATACCACCCGATGTCACAGGAAGGCCATAAAGATCATCAAGGACATCAACCACCCGAGCCACTGCCTGTTCACCCCGCTATCATCCAGAAGGCGAGGTCAGTACAGGTGCATCAAAGCAGGGACCGAGAGACTGAAAAACAGCTTCTATCTCAAGGCCATCAGACTGTTAAACAGCCACCACTAACATTGAGTGGCTGCTGCCAACACACTGACACTGACTCAACTCCAGCCACTTTAATAATGGGAATTGATGGGAAATTATGTAAATATATCACTAGCCACTTTAAACAATGCTACCTTATATAATGTTACTTACCCTACATTATTCATCTCATATGCATACGTATATACTGTACTCTATATCATCGACTGTATCCTTATGTAATACATGTATCACTAGCCACTTTAACTATGCCACTTTGTTTACATACTCATCTCATATGTATATACTGTACTCGATACCATCTACTGTATCTTGCCTATGCTGCTCTGTACCATCACTCATTCATATATCCTTATGTACATATTCTTTATCCCCTTACACTGTGTACAAGACAGTAGTTTTGGAATTGTTAGTTAGATTACTTGTTATTACTGCATTGTCGGAACTAGAAGCACAAGCATTTCGCTACACTCGCATTAACATCTGCTAACCATGTGTATGTGACAAATAAAATTTGATTTGATGATTTGATTTAAGTAGGAAAACCTGCAAAATCGACAGTGTATCAAATACTTGTCCTCCCCACTGTATGTGACGTAAACAGTTGTTTCAGTTGGATGAGTAATGCTGCCATACAGAATGTTCAGAGTGTATGGTTATTATGTGCTAGTCATTTTTGTTCAGAAATATACACACACACGCACGTGAACATACACACGCACAAACAAATGCTCAAACGCACACACACACGCTCACACGCACACACACACGCTCACACACACACAAAGGAAAATTGGTTTACCTGTAACAATAGCTTATAAATACTCCATTTAAACGGGAATCGATTCTCAATTGCGATACGGTTCTAGAAACACAAAGCCCTTTACTTTTATATACAGTACATTACGATTACAAAATAATCGCAAACGTTTCAGACAGCACGTTTCAGAGACAGCGCGTTTCAGAGACAGCACGTTTCAGTGACAGCACGTTTCAGAGACAGCACGTTTCAGTGACAGCACATTTCAGCGACAGCACGTTTCAAAGACAGCACGTTTCAGTGACAGCGCGTTTCAGAGACAGCACGTTTCAGTGACAGCACGTTTCAGTGACAGCACATTTCAGCGACAGCACGTTTCAGCGACAGCACATTTCAGAGACAGCACGTTTTAGTGACAGCACGTTTCAGAGACATCACGTTTCAGTGACAGCACGTTTCAGAGACAGCACGTTTCAAAGACAGCACGTTTCAGTGACAGCGCGTTTCAGAGACAGCACGTTTCAGTGACAGCACGTTTCAGAGACAGCACGTTTCAGAGACAGCACGTTTCAGAGACAGCACGTTTCTGGCAGACGTCTTCTGTTACACACAGGTGTTCGAAGTATGCTAGATAGCTAATTAGTAGTCTGTCTTCTGCAAACACGTGCTGTAACATGGAGATGTGGCCATGTGGGAACACTAACGCAAACCCTATAAAGGTGTGCATCCATTTCTCGCTGATATGAAAGGTAAGGTCCTTATGCTTAACGCCTTTGTCAAGTGACAATGACTCTTATGTGTAATGTAATGAAATGGAACTGAGAGTCATGAACAATGGCTAACTCTCCCTGTGTGCACATGAGTATAGAGAAAATGAAATGAAAGAGCAGGGAGCTGAGCTGAGACGCCTCTCTCTCTGTCAAGGGACTCAGCAGAATGAGAATGAAGGGCAGGCGCTGGCTGGGTGTCTTGGCTAGCAGATGCAATCTCCACATATCCAAAACATTGCCTGTGAGCATCAGAGGTGAACCAGTTGCATACACAGCTCGAGCAAGACATTCATCAGCATTTCTCTGACTACTTTACTCCATTGAGTAAAAAAAACTTCTGATTCCAGGAGGACCATGAGCTGTTGCTATCGATAAGGTGTCTGATCTATCATTTTCATCTCGAATAGAAGTAGAGGGACTTTTGTCAGAGATTGCTTGTTGTGAGCACTGAGGGAACTTTATGCACTTGGCCAGATGATTCTGCATCTTTGTTGCATTCTTCACATATGATTTGGCACAGTATTTACAAATGTACATTGCTTTTCCTTCTACATTAGCTGCAGTGAAATGTCTCTACACATCAGATAGTGCCCGTGGCATTTTTCTGTAAAGAGTTTTTTTTTTTAAATTTGGTGTATCTTAGGTGTATCCCACAAAAAAAAAGGCTCACTGTTATAAGTTAACTTTTTTGATGAATTTAAGAAAGATTCCTAAAATTCCAGGGCTTAACTTCCCATGGAAAATGTCTGGGGAAATTTACCGCAAAGTTTCCGACCCTTTGCAACCCTAATAGAAAGTAGAGAGTAGTAGACAGTATAGAGTAGTAGAGAGTATATAGTAGTAGAGAGTATATAGTAGTAGAGAGTATAGTGTAGTAGAGACTAATAGAGAGTATATAGTAGTAGAGAGTAGAAGAGAGTATAGAGTAGTAGAGAGTAGTAGAGTATAGAGTAGTAGAGAGTAGAGAGTAGTAGAGAGTAGTAGAGAGTATAGCGTAGTAGACAGTATAGAGTAGTAGAGAGTATAGAGTAGTAGAGACTAATAGAGAGTATATCGTAGTAGAGAGTAGTAGAGAGTAGAAGAGAGTAGAGAGTAGTAGAAAGTAATAGAGAGTATATAGTAGTAGAGAGTATAGAGTAGTAGAGGGTAGAAGAGAGTATAGAGTAGTAGAGAGTATAGAGTATAGAGTAGTAGAGTGTAGTAGAGAGTAGAAGAGAGTATAGAGTAGTAGAGAGTATAGAGTAGAGAGTAGTAGAGTGTATAGGGTAGTAGAGAGTAGAAGAGAGTATAGAGTAGTAGAGAGTATAGAGTATAGAGAGTAGTAGAGAGTATAGAGTAGTTATAGAGAGTATAGATTAGAAGAGAGTAGTAGAGAATTTAGAGTAGAGAGGAGTAGAGAGTAGAAGAGAATATAGAGTATAGAGTCGTAGAGAGTAGTAGAGCGTAGAGAGTAGTGGAGAGTTTAGAGTAGTAGAGAGTAGAAGAGAGTAGAGAGTAGAGAGTAGTAGATAATATACAGTGGGGCAAAAAAGTATTTAGTCAGCCAACAATTGTGCAAGATGAGAGAGGCCTGTAATTTTCATCATAGGTACACTTCAACTATGACAGACAAAATGAGAAAAAGAAATCCAGAAAATCACATTGTAGGATTTTTAATGAATTTATTTGCAAATTATGGTGGAAAATAAGTATTTGGTCACCTACAAACAAGCAAGATTTCTGGCTCTCACAGACCTGTAACTTCTTCTTTAAGAGGCTCCTCTGTCCTCCACTCGTTACCTGTATTAATGGCACCTGTTTGAACTTGTTATCAGTATAAAAGACACCTGTCCACAACCTCAAACAGTCACACTCCAAACTCCACTATGGCCAAGACCAAAGAGCTGTCAAAGGACACCAGAAACACAATTGTAGACCTGCACCAGGCTGGGAAGACTGAATCTGCAATCGGTAAACAGCTTGGTTTGAAGAAATCAACTGTGGGAGCAATTATTAGGAATTGGAAGACATACAAGACCACTGATAATCTCCCTCGATCTGGGGCTCCACGCAAGATCTCACCCCGTGGGGTGAAAATGATCACAAGAACGGTGGGCAAAAATCCCAGAACCACACGGGGGGACATAGTGAATGACCTGCAGAGAGCTGGGACCAAAGAAACAAAGCCTACCATCAGTTACACACTACGCCGCCAGGGACTCAAATCCTGCAGTGCCAGACGTGTCCCCCTGCTTAAGCCAGTACATATCCAGGCCCGTCTGAAGTTTGCTAGAGAGCATTTGGATGATCCAGAAGAAGATTGGGAGAATGTCATATGGTCAGATGAAACCAAAATATAACTTTTTGGTCAAAACTCAACTCGTCGTGTTTGGAGGACAAAGAATGCTGAGTTGCATCCAAAGAACACCATACCTACTGTGAAGCATGGGGGTGGAAACATCATGCTTTGGGGCTGTTTTTCTGCAAAGGGACCAGGACAACTGATCCGTGTAAAGGAAAGAATGAATGGGGCCATGTATCATGAGATTTTGAGTGAAAACCTCCTTCCATCAGCAATGGCATTGAAGATGAAACGTGGCTGGGTCTTTCAGCATGACATTGATCCCAAACACACTGCCCGGGCAACAAAGGAGTGGCTTCGTAAGAAGCATTTCAAGGTCCTGGAGTGGCCTAGCCAGTCTCCAGATCTCAACCCCATAGAAAATCTTTGGAGGGAGTTGAAAGTCCGTGTTGCCCAGCAACAGCCCCAAAACATCACTGCTCTATAGGAGATCTGCATGGAGGCATGGTCCAAAATACCAGCAACAGTGTGTGAAAACCTTGCGAAGACTTACAGAAAACGTTTGACCTCTGTCATTGCCAAGAAAGGGTATATAACAAAGTATTGAGATAAACTTTTGTTATTGACCAAATACTTATTTTCCACCATAATTTGCAAATAAATTCATAAAAAATCCTACAATGTGATTTTCTGGATTTTTTTTATCATTTTGTCTGTCATAGTTGAAGTGTACCTATGATGAAAATTACAGGCCTCTCTCATCTTTTTAAGTGGGAGAACTTGCACAATTGGTGGCTGACTAAATACTTTTTTGCCCCACTGTAGAGTATAGAGTCGTAGAGAGTAGAAGAGAGTAGTAGAGAGTATAGAGTAGTAGAGAGTATAGATTAGAAGAGAGTAGTGGAGAATATAGAGTGTAGTGGAGTAGAGAGCAGAGAGTAGTAGAGAGGAGTAGAGAGTAGGAGAGAGGAGTAGAGAGTATTGGAGAGTATAGAGTAGTAGAGAGTAGAGAGTAGTAGTGAGTGACGTGTAGTAGAGTATAGAGTATTAGAGAGTAGTAGAGTATAGAGTAGTAGAGAGTATAGATTAGAAAAGAGTAGTAGAGAATATAGAGTATGGAGTAGTAGAGAGTAGTGGAGAGTATAGAGTACAAGAGAGTAGTATAGAGTAGTAGAGTATAGAGTAGTAGAGAGTATAGATTAGAAAAGAGTAGTAGATAATATAGAGTAGTAGAGAGTAGAGAATAGCAGAGAGGAGTATAGAGTAGTAGAGAGTAGTGGATAGTATAGAGTAGAAGAGAGTAGTAGAGAGTAGTGGAGAGTATAGAGTAGAAGAGAGTAGTAGAGAGCATAGAGTATGGAGTAGTGGAGAGTAGTAGAGCGTAGAGTGTAGTAGTGAGTCACAAGTAATAGAGAGGAGTAGAGCATTGAGAGTAGTAGAGAGTAGAGTGTATAGAGTAGTAGAGAGTATAGAGTAGTGGAGTATAGAGTAGTAGAGAGTAGAGAGTAGATTGAGCAGGATAGTATAGATTAGTATTGAGTAGTAGAGTATAGAGTAGTAGAGAGTAGTAGAGTATAGATTGGTAGAGAGTATAGAGCAGTATAGAGTAGTAGAGAGTATAGAGTAGAGAGTAGTAGATAGGAGTAGAGAGTAGTGGAGTGTATAGAGTAGAAGAGAGTAGAAGAGAGTAGTAGAGTATAGATTAGTAGAGAGAACAGAGTAGTATAGAGTATAGAGTAAAGAGTAGTAGAGAGTGTAGAGTAGTAGAGAGAAATAGAGAGTAGAGAGTAAAGAGCATAGAGTAGTAGAGCGCGTAGAGTATGGAGTAGTAGAGGGTAGTATAGCGTATAGAGTAGAGGGTAGTAGAGAGTAGAATAGAGTAGTGGGGAGTGAGAGGAGTTTTTAGTAGAGAGGAGTAGAGATGAGTTTTTAGTAGAGAGTAGTAGTAGAGTAGTAGAGAGTAGAGAGTAGTAGTCGAGTAGTAGAGAGTAGATAGTAGTAGAGAGTAGAGAGTAGTAGAGAGTAGATAGTAGTAGAGAGTAGAGAGTAGTAGAGAGTAGATAGTAGTAGAGAGTAGAGAGTAGTAGAGAGTAGATAGTAGTAGAGAGTAGAGAGTAGTAGAGAGTAGAGAGTAGTAGTAGTAGAGTAGTAGAGAGTAGTAGAGTGGAGAGTAGTAGAGAGTAGATAGTAGTAGAGAGTAGAGAGTAGTAGAGTAATAGAGAGTAGAGAGTAGTAGTAGTAGAGTAGTAGAGAGTAGTAGAGTGGAGAGTAGTAGAGAGTAGAGAGTAGTCGAGATTTGAGAGTAGTAGAGAGTAGAGAGCAGTTGTAGAGAGTATATATTAGTAGAGAGTGTAGAGTGGGGATACAATGTGAAGCTGTGCATTTGTTAAGAGACAACCCCTTTTCCAGTTTTTGAGGCATCACATTGATTTACATGGCCTCTCTGTAGAACTGTACATTTGTAAATATGTTAAAACGATCATTTCTAGACTCGATTTCCACCTAGAGGCTTTTCTCCTCGGCTCTGTCACACAACTGAGGCAAGTCAATGGCCTGTATGGATCAGCCTGTTCTGTGACAGTTAGTCCTCCAGTCAGGAGCTGGGTTGTGGCCTGAGGCCAGCAGCAATCCTCCTCCAGACTATAATTTATGACCAGCCTCTCTCGTCTGTCACTTGCGCCATCCGCGTTTCTAAAGTGCCAGTCAATACAAACTCACTCACTCACTCACTCACTCACTCACTCACTCACTCACTCACTCACTCACTCACTCACTCACTCATTCATTCACCTTGGAGCCATAGAAACACTGCCAGGTCCTAGTGCTAGGGAATTAGAGCCGCCTCCGTGGTGAACGCTGGTCATTGATTGGTTGGATTAATCAGCCATGTTGTTCATGGGCAGCCCTGACCCCCCCAGCCCAGTTAGCGGCCAGTGATGCTGACTGACTGCCTGACTGCCTGACTGCCTTCCTGTCAGTGTTACGATGATCGATCGCTTCCAGTTATTCCAATTACAGCTGGGTCCTCCTCCACCCTCTCTGAGATAGAGAATCTATCAACATGGCATCGCATGGGGAGGTTCAACTTTGAATGGTTAGGAGGCATTGCATGATAGCTAAGATTGAACATGTGAAGATACTGTTACAATGAATTAGTTGACCCATTATTGCCACTACCCCTCCACATGTACAAACAGATACACGCAATGGGTTATGTGGGCTACAGATGGGAAATACTATATGTTAATTTATTAC